>NW_006408753.1:1188650-1202133 GCF_000296735.1 Chrysochloris asiatica
AACTTTCATTCAATTCACAATAAAAACCTTAAAAAAGAAATGCACTGATAATTACTGGTGAATGCAATGTCAAAGTTAGAAATAAAAAGGAAAAATCAGTAGTTGGAAAATAGAACCTTGGTGACAGAAACAATGCTGGAGACCTCATGATAAAATTTTGTAAGACCAGCACCTTAATAATTGCAAAAACCCTTTTTCCATCAATATATAGTTACTGTATGTGTGGACCTTCCCAAATAGAAGAAATAGGAATCAAATAGACTTCATCTGTGGGAAGAGATGATGTAGAAGTTCAATATCATCAGCCAATAAACGGCCAGAGGCAGACTGTAGAATAGATCATCAATTGATCATATGCAAGTTTAGGTTGAAGTAGAAGAAAATGAAAATAAGTCCACAAGAGTTAAAATACAACCTTGAGTATATTTCACCTGAATTTAGAGTCCTTCTCAAGTTCAGATTTGATTCACTCGATACTAATGACTAAAGACCAGAAATGACATCAAGAATATCATAGGTAAAAAATCAAAAGATAACTAAAAAGATAAGAAATAAATAAAAGAAAGAAGTGGATGTCAGAGGAGACTCTGAAACTTGCTCATGGATGTAGAGAAGCTAAAGGAACTGACGAAAATGAAGATGTTAAAAAGCTAAACAGACATTTCTAAGGGCAGCTACAGAAGACAAAGTAAAACATTATAAATAAATGTGCAAAGACCTGGAGTCAGAAAATTAAAAGGGAAAATCATGTTCCACATTTCTCAAGTTGAAATAACTGAAATAAACAATTCACGCCTCTAGTTTCAGTATTGACAGATTCTATGGGCAAAATATTGAATGATGCAGGAAGCACCAAAAGAAGATGGAAGCCTACTCCAAGACTGAAACTCAAAGGGAGCACATAAGCAGGCATATAAACTTGCTGGTGACCATGTTGGTCTACAGGTGAGTAGAAGAGGAGCAAAGGCAGCAATGAAGATATGGGCTGAGTCTGACCACGTTCTACAGACTCCTGTTGACCTGGAGATCATAGAAATAAGAAGGTCTGGTTGGTTCGAAGTGTGGTGAGACGTGGGGATTCCTGAGCCCATGGACAATGACATAGCCACAGTGGGCTATATCTGAACGTGAAGTATCCAACTGATATGAAATGAGGGGAGATGAACAAAAATGCCCAAACTTGCATATAGTACACATCTGACCTAGCCTCAATGGCTTGATGATCAGAAGTCGACTAGAGGAAGATTATAAAAACTTTTTTTTGATGAAAGAGACAAGTATAAATTGCTATAATTTGATAAACTCGACTTATACTTATGGATGTAGTAGCTCAAAATACCAAGAGAGAGGGAAGGATCTTCATATAAAGTATCAACCCTTCTGTGTACAGGGTAGGTAGGGACAGGCAACTTAGACACTGGATACCTAAAATGAGGGGGTGATAAAGGCATTGCTGATATCAGATAGATCTTGACTGAAAGCAGAGAACACCAGAAAGATTTGACTTGACCTTTATAGAGTATGCAAAGACACTCAATTTTATAGATAATAACAAATTATCTAACCTTAAAAAGAATGGGAAATTCAGAACATGCTAAATTACTCAAAATCAATTACTGAATAAATGAAAGAACTAGACAGTTGCCTCTAAAAGAGCTATCTTTGAAAAACACATGAACATCTAATGGAAAAAAATGTCCTGTCACTTACACAGTGGGTGGGCTACAACAATTTGTATTAATGACAAATGCAATAAAAGAAACACATATATCGATTTTTTAAAAATATTGCTACCTTTATTATGGATGAAAGTTCTTCATAAAACTTAAAAAACTTGATCAAATTGATTGAAACTGATAATTAATGATACTTTTGAAAAATTGCTTTGTTCCTTTCTTTACTTATGGCGAAGCATTTTGAGGATTTCGGAGGTTATTCACTATTGAGGTATATGCTTATAAATTTATAGAGGATAGAATTCCAACATTAAGTTTTAAGGGAAACAACTCCAGCCATAACAGGAACTACCAACATATTAAATAAATTTTTATAGTTATCAACCTTTTTAAAGGATGTAAACAAAAAGTCTTTTAACAAAAGTCTATACTGATGAAGATCAAAGAGCACAGCCTTCGGTATGGATTACATCTCAATTTAAAGAAAATGAAAATCCTCACCACTGGACCAATAAACACCATTCTTATCAATGGAGAAAAGATAGAAGTGTCAAGGACTTCATTCTTCTTGGATCAACTATCAACACTCATGGAAGCAGCAATCAAGAAATCAAATGACGTATTGCATTATGCAAATCTGTTGCACAAGACCTTTTTATAGTGTTGAAGACCAAAGATGTCAGCTTGAGGACTAAGGTGCGCCTGACCCAAGCCATGGTATTTTCAATAACTTCATATGCATGCAAAAGCTGGACAGTGAATAAGGTAGACTGTAGAAGAATTGATGCTTTTGAGTTATGGTGTCAGAGGAGAATATTGAAAGAGCCATGGGCTGCCAAAAGAACTAACAGATCTGTGTTGGAAGAAATGCAGCCAGAATGCTCCTTGGAGGCCAAGATGGGCAAACTTCATCTCTAGTACTTAGGGCATGTTGTCAGGAGGGAGCAGTTGCTGGAGAAGGATATCATGTTTGGTAAGGTGGAGGGTCAGCGAAAAAGAGGAAGACCTCCAACGAGATGGATTGGCCAAGTGGCAGCATCAATGGACTCAAGCGTGGCAACAATAGTGAGGTTGGCCCAGGATCTGACAGTGTTTCCTTCTGCTGTGCAGAGGGTCGCTATAAGTTGGTACCGACTCAATGGCACCTAACAACAACAACAACAATATTAATTTTGTAACTCTTTTTTTTTTCCTTTTTTAATGCTTTATTGTGAATTATGTGATAGTTTACATGAGAGGACATCAGCTTCACATTGATCCCGGCGTATATCATTTCCTTGCCATGGTTACAAACCCTTCTATGCATCATCCATCAACTAAAGGATATATACCCCACAAACCTGCCCCCTGGTTGTCCACATACCACCCCTCTCCCTCTCTGGGTCCAAAGTCTCCAGCTGCTCCATCTCCCCACGTCATCGTCTCTGCCTCCATCCCTGGCATCACTGCTTCTCTGGGTAGGGTCCCGTTCTCACTCTTCTCCTTTGATGGTCCCAGGGACCTCTGATCCTAGATTGCAAGGTTAATCACTCCCCTCTCTTTGCCCCAAAACATCTACCTTTATATTTCCAGCCCTTTCAATCAGTCCTAATAACAATTATGCGCTATTGGATTGCAAGAGACCTATCCACATCTCCTTTCATCAGTCCTGACTAGGCAGAATGGATACTACTCAGTGGAGATTCTACCTTGCTCCACGCTCTCTGGATCTAGGTTCCCTCTTGAAAGCTTGTAAGCCAGTCACTTCTTGTCTTTGTAGCCCCCTCCCTTCCCCATTCTGGGTAGCCAATGTCCAAGTTGCCCATCCCTGTCCTCTCCATTTGCGGAGGAGGTGGGAATGATCCTCTGATTTTCGCTGTGAAGACTTGTTCACTCTTTTGAGCTACTGCTTCCATAGGTGTATGTCAAATTCATCAAATTGTATCAGATTATTCTTTTTTCCCTCTTCTTTCTTTTTCTGTTTGAGCTCTGATCATCCAGCCATTGAATCCAGGTCAAGTGGGTATTATCTGCAAGTGTGGGTGTACTTATGCATGTGCCCTCTCTTATCAGCTGGATGCTTCACTCTCCACTCTAGTCCTCTGTGGCTATATCGCTGGCTCTGGGTCCAAGCGTCCCCTGGACTTGGCACACTGCTAGCCAACCAGGTCTCTATCCAGGTTCGCAGGAGTCTATTGAGTGTTGTAGGGCTTAGCTCGCATCTTCTTTGCTGTTTTTCCCTCACTTCCCCTTACCGGTGACGAACATGTTTTTGCAAGACTCTTAGCATGTCAATTATAGTAGATTTTTCAATGGTAACATGTGGTATTTCTAGTTCAACCTAGTTCTGCTGTATTCATTTGTTTTTCCAAACTAAAGAGTCGATGTATCTTGCTTACCGCAGTGTAAAGAATGTATGCCATACTCAAGCAAAAGTTAGTATTGAAAGGTTTGTGCATGTTATTATGGATATCTTGGGGCAAAATGTCAGAGGTTTTGAGTTTGTTTATTGCCCAAACTGCTATGGAGTTTTCAACAAAAATATTAATGTTGAATTCAGATCTAACTGAAGCTAAAAATAAAAACGAGAATATGATGGATGATTATCCATTTTGCGTCTTTAGTTTTCACTTAAATGTTAATCATTTCCTTGGTTTGTGGAACAAGATAGATACTTGATCTTTAATTAAATTGAAGCATCTTATGGAAGAATCTTTTTATAAATATCTTCATACTTCATAGGAAATACAGAAAGGAACAAGGGAAAATTAGCAATAAAGGCATTGCTATTTCAATGTAGCAAAATAATTATTTCCTTAGAAGCATTGCTGTCAAATTGATAGAATGGATTTTCATTTATATATTTTGGGGCCCTGGGAAACCATAAAAGAGTAACTGGTAATGAGCCAACTGATAGTTTTCTACCTAGAAATAAAAAGAATTCTTCTAAAACTGCCAATAAAATATTTTTAGCAAAAGACAGTTGATTGGATTACTGTTTTTGCCGAGAACAGTCAGATCCAGTTTTAATATTTTCTTTCACTTTTAATTTTTTGATAAACAGTTAACTCTATTTGCATTTCAGATGATGAATGCCTCCATAATTGATTATCATTAAAATTTTGGTTTCTGCTATTTTTTAAAACATATTCCTAGATTTTCTTCTTAGAAATCAACATGAAAATAAAAGCACATGTTAGTATAAAACATCATGATGAATTTCTTTTCAGATCTTTGATTCTGGATTTACAGTTTTGTTTGATTAGGCAGTTTAAGTGTTGTTTTTTACAACAGTCTTTCTCTCTCTCTCTTCATAGGTGAGCATTTGTGGACCTTTTATCTGTACAAAGTACTCAAGAAACATTGGAAATACTATTATGATATAAGCTACAACACATTTATTTTTACTGAATTTTAGGCATTGCAATAGGAGCTTTTCATATAATATTTCATCTAATTCTCACCACAACTTTGCAAAGCATGTTTTATCTCTAAGGAAGAGCATAAATTTGGAGAGTGGAAGCCCTAAAAAAACTGAATTTAGGATCTCTGGCTCCAAATTCTGGTATCTGTCTATCATAGTCCTCTGTGTATATTACCCTCAATTCCATCATTTCATCTCCAAATAAATTAATTGAGAAGTACTAATCTTATGGAATTTTGTCAGGCCTTTCCTAATATTTACAGCTTTTGTTATTTATCATGTTCTATAAATTTCAGTATATATTCAGTGTTTAAGAATGATCTCTCCTGTAAATGATAAAATTGTATATAAAGTCTGTGTTAGTTTCTTCTTTGTATCCTCTACAACATTGAGTAAAATGCCTTTATATAAAAGACACACAAACATATTTGCTAAAATAATTAATAATTTACTGAATATCTTAATTTTTTTCTAAATGGACCAAGGATTGTTTTCTAAAGTTACTTTCCTTTTCATAAGTTTTTCTTCAGTATAATCCTAAACATAGGAGGACTGACCATGTATTAGGCCTATGTCACAGCGAGTTTTCTTCATTTTCATGAAAGGATATCAGCATTCTTCTCTATTCCCTTGTACATCAAATACACAGTTGCCCTTAGCTACAACATAGCTCAAGTTTCATATTCTTGACAATGTAGCCTTGATCTCTCTGATGTCGTTTTCTTCCAAAAGCAATATCACATGAAATGATATCTATGGCTGATACAGCTAGTTACCAATATTTATTCTACCCTCCTTACTTTCTAATAGAATTCTACTTTTGGGTGGGGAGTAGCCTTGTACTTGGTTCAGGTATCTACCTTCTCAGACTTTCTTGCTTCATCTGAATTTTTGTGTGAATTATTTTGAATCAATGTAATGTGAGACCAATTTTAAGAAGACATAACTAGATGGGAATTCTTAGGCATTTTTTTTTAAAAGGGACAGAATAAAACTAAATCTCTTCATTTCTTTGCATTTATTTTCTCTTTCTTCTTGAATATGACACATTGGAGTTACATGATTTTTTTTTTTTTTTAAGTTTTTATTGTGAACTGAGTGATAGTTTACATGGGAGAACATCAGCTTTATACCATCACTTCATTGCAATTGTTACAATTTCCCCCATGCATCATCATTCAACAGTATTTGCTCCCACCCCCTCCCCTTTTTTTTGAGTGGGGAATGTACATAGAATCACTCAGGAATATATAACAATTTAAACAACCAAAGGGCGTACTCTGCAACTCTTCCTACTGACTGCCAGTACCCAGTCCCTCTCTTCCCATGAGTCCAGAGTCCTCAGCTGCTCCCTCTCTCCATGTCCTCATCTCTGCCTCCATCTCTGATGTAGCTGCATCTCTGGATACAGTCCTGCATTCCACTTGTTCTCTTCTCCCTTGATGGTCCTAGTGTTCTGTTTCTGGACTGTAGGATTACTACTCCACTGCTTTTGTTACACGACTTCTATCTTTACTATTGTGACATTGCAATTAGTCATGATAACAATTACTCACTATTGAATCATAAGAATTTTATCCCCATCTCTTTTCACTAGACCTGTCTAGATAAGATGAAAACTATTCAGTGGGGGGTTCTACCTTGCCTCATACAATCTTAAACTAAACTACCTCTTGAAAACTTGTAAGCCAGTCATTAAGTTACACGAAATACTTTTTGAGATCAAGTGGATCACACCCTAGGTCCTTAATGACACTGAAGAACTGCCCTTTCTGTCTTTGTCACTCTTCTTGTTAAATTATTACCACTCCTTGCTTAATTCTATGGTGCTAACTTTCTCTTTACTTTAAACTGAATGCAATTTAACACAATATTCAGGAAAGGATTGCCTAAAATTATCTTACGCACTTTGTGGACCATGGTACATGTTTGAATAAATTCCTAGAATGTTCAAATTAACAAGTACCTTATAGAACACCTAATTGAAGGATATGTATTTTGTTAAATTTCCAGATTTTATCCTTAGCTCAAACTAGTCTCATCTAGGTAAAATTGCCAAATTTTATTCATTTTATTTAGAGGTGTGTTTGGTTTGCATTAATGCTAATAAAATGATTCAATTAAACATTAGACTATGTTTTCCATAGAGATGTTTTGATTCATTGATTTCTTTGATCAGTTTGTTATTTCAGGAGCAGCTGGTATGGTGCTATGGGATAATGCATTGGAGAGCAAAGTCAGTTTGAACTGCATGGTCAGTGGTTCAGGCTTACCAGTTGCTCCTTGGAAACCCTATACAGGGTTGCTACAGATCAGAACAGACTCAACAGCACTTAACAACAATATACCTATTCTGGTAAATTGTGTAGGTTTTATTCTTTGAACACTGTCATTAGCTTTCATTTGCTTTGGATACAGTTTCAACCTTGTGCTCATGTCTAGTGAATTTTACAGGACTTGATAGTACATTTTATGTACTAATCTTACCTGTAACTTTATGTTTTTATCCTAATATTCTTTTCAGCAGTATTTTTTTATTTTAATATTATGTAATTATATGTGAACTATAACACAGGTTTTCTGATGCCATGTTTTCCTTCATAGAACCCAAATTCTCAGATAATTTGCTTAGCATACAGGTTGAATGAGTGTGGTGAAAGAATATTACACTGTCGCACACCTTTCCTAATTTTAAACCATTCAGTGTTCCCATGCTGTGTTCAAACAACTGCCTCTTGGTCCAGGTACAGATTCCTCATAAGCACAATTAAGTGTTCAGGAATATTTATACTTCACAAAGTTGTCCAGAGCTTGTCATGATCCACACAGTCAAAAGCCTTTGCATAGTCAATAAAGCACATGTAAATATCTCTCTGGTATTCTCTCCTTTCAGCCAAGATTCATCGGACATCAGAAATGATATCTCTCGTTTCACGGCTTCTTCTGAATCTAGCTTGAACCTCTGGAAGTTCTCTGTCAATGTATGATTGTAGCTGTTTCCGTATTACCTTTAGTAAAACTTTACTCGCTTGAGATATCAAAGAGATTGTCCAATGATTTCCACATTCCGTTGGAGCACCTCTTTTTGGAATGGGCACAAATATGGATCTCTTCCAATCAGTTGGCCAGATAGTTGTCTTCCAAATGTCTTGGCAGAGATGAGTGAGTGCCTCCTGTGCCACCTCACTTTCTTGAAAGATTTCAGTTTTTATTCTATCAATTCCTGGAGCCTTGTTCTTTGCCAATTTCTTCAATGCATCTTGGACTTCTTCCTTCAGTATCATTGGCTTTTGATATATGCTACCTCTTGAAACAGTTGAATATCAACCATTTCTGTTTGGTACAGTGACTCTGTGTATTCCTTCCATCTTCTTTTGATGCTTTCTGTGTTATTCAGTAATTTGCCTAGAGAATCCTTCAATAATGAAAGTGAAGGCTTGGATTTTTTCTATAGTTCCCCAGCTTGAAAACTGCTGAGCATGTTCTTCATTTTTGGTATTCTGACTCCAGATCTTTGCATATTTCTTTGTAAAATTTGATTTTGTCTTCTTGAGCTGACCTTTGAAATTTTCTTTTCAACTATCGGACCTCCTCATTTCTTCCATTTGCTTTAGCATCTACACTTCAGAACAAGTTTCAGTGTCTCTTCTGACATCCATTTTTATCTTTTTCTTCTTTCTTGTCTTCTTAATGACTTTTTGCTTTCTTTCTGTATGATGTTCTTGATGTCATCACACAGCTACTCTGGTCTTCAGTCTTCAGTGTTTAATGTATCAAATATCTTCTTCAGATGATCTCTAAATTCAGGTGAGATATATTCTAGGTCTTATTTTGGCTCTCGTGGACTTGTTTTCATTTTCTTTGGCTTCAGTTTGAATGTGAGCAACTGATGGTCTGTTCCGTAATCTGCCCCTGGCCTTGTTTTGACTGATGATATGGAGCTTTTCCATCATCTCTTTCCACAGATGTAGTCAATTTGATTTCTATGTATTCCATTTGGTAAGGTCCGTGTGTATGATCATCTCTTATGCTGTCTAAAGAAAGTATTTGAAATGAACAGATCACTGATTTTGCAGAATCCTATCATGTGATCTCCAGCATCATTTCTATCACGTAGGTCATATTTTCCAACTACTAATCCTTCCTTTTTGCTCTCAACCTTTGCATTCCAATCACCAGTAATGATCAATATATTTTGATTGCATGTTTGATCAATTTCAGATTGAAGAATTTGGTAGAATTCTTCTATTTCATCCTTACTGGCTTTTGTGGTTGGTGCATAAATTTGAATAATAATGATATTAACTGGTCTTCTCTGTAGGCACATGGATATTATCCTGACACAGACAGCCTTGTGACTTATGAACATATCCTGATCTGGATATGTTCTTTTTGGCAATGAATGAACCACCATTCCTCTTCAATTTGTCATTCCTGGAATAGTAAACCATGTGGTTGTCAGATTCAAAATGGCTAATACCCAGTCCATTTCAGCTCACCAATTCATAAAATATTAATTTTTATGCATGCCATTTAATTTTTGACAATTTCCCATTCTCCTAGATTCAGACTTTGTACATTCCATGTTCCGATTATTAATGGATGTTTACCGGTGTTTCTCTTTATTTTGAGCTGTTCCCTATCAGTAAGTGAAGGTTCCTTCAGCTTTACTCCCTTGGGCTTTACTCCATTTGTGTCATCACGGTCAACTCTACTTTGAGGAGGCAGCTCTTCCCCAGTTGCGTTTTGAGTAACTTCCAACCTGAGGGGCTCATTTTCCAGCACTATATCTGACAGTGTTTCTCTGAAATTCATAACATTTTCAGAGACTAAATATTCGTAAGTAGTTCATCACTCCTTCTTCCTAGTCTGTCTTAATCTGAAAGCTCATCTGAAACCTGTCCATTGTGGGCAACCCTGCTGGTATTTAAAATACCTGTGGCATAGCTTCCAGAATCACAGCAACACACAAACCACCACAGTACAACAAAGTGACAGACTCATTAGCAACCTGTAATATGCAGATGATACAACTTTGCTTATTACAAGTCAAGCAGACTTAAAGTATTTAATGATGAAGTTCAAAGAGCACAGCCTTCAGTATGGTTTGCATCTCAATGTAAACAAAATAAAAATCCTCACCATTAAACCAACAAACAATATTCTTATCAATGGAGAAAAGATTAGTTATCAAAGACTTCATTCTTTATAGATCAACTATCAACACTCATGGAAGCAGCAGTCAAAAAATCAGATGACATATTGCATTAGGCAAATCTGCTGCACAAGGCCTTTTTAAAGTGTTGAAGAGCAAAGATATCAGCTTGAAGAGTAAGGTGCGCCTGACTCAAGCTATGGTATTTTCAATAACCTCATATGTATATGAAAGCTGGACAGTGAATAAGGAAGACTGTAGAAAAATTGATGTTTTTGAGTTATTGTGCTGGAGGAGAGTATTGAAAGTGCCATGGACTGTCAAAAGAACCAACAGATCTGTGTTGGAAGAAGTACAGCCAGAGTGCTCCTTGGAGGCCAGGATAGCCAAACTTCTCTCATATTTTGAACATATTTTCAGGAGGGACCAGTTGTTGGAGAAGAATATTATGTTTAGTAAGATCAGAAGAACAGAGGAAGACCCCCCCAGCAAGATTGATTGGCAGAATGGCAGCATCAATTGGCTCAAATGTGGCAACAATTGTGAGATTAGCCCAGGACTGGGCAGTGTTTCATTCTGTTGTACATAGAGTTGCTATGAGTAGGTACCTCCTCAATGGCACCTAACAACAACAACATTATATAGTTTTATATATAGGTTCAATTATAAATTGAGGTGAGTTATTTTATAGAGTCCTCCCTACCACAGGCCACTGTGAATAAGCAACCTTGAATCTTTGTGTCCTCCAGCAGAGGACTTATACCTGCACAGCAAAGTAACTCTCAATCTTTTCGTCTCTGGTCTCTCAGTTTTCTTCATGAATCAGTTTCCTACTGCTAGAAAGTAAAGGGGTTTTCTTTTCACTTTTCCTTACTATTAAACATATTTTGAGCCCTGGTGTGGCACTACAGGATCAGCATTGGATTGGTAACTGTATGGTCAACAGTTCAACCTACCAGCTGCTCTCAGAAACCCACAAAAATATAAAGCCTTAGAAACCCCATACAGGGTCTTTATGAATCGGAATTAACTCAATAACACTTAACAAGAACAAAAATGTATCCCTTAAAATTTTTGTTAATGTTTTCTGCCATTGTGGTGTAGTGCATTATCTAATATCTCTTCTAACCAATGCCTGTAACTCCCATCAAATTTTCTGCGCTACTGGGTCTGGATAAGTGGAGATGGGTAAAGATACTGATGAGATGACATGATTCAGATGTGTTGTTACCGAGTTAATTATAATTGTAAAAACATGAAACTCCAGCAGGAGTGGGGATCTGAGTACCACCAAGAAGAGTACCACCAAGAAGAAAGAGTCAGAAATGAAGTGTGTCCTTTGGGGTCTGAGACCCCTGTGCATTGACTATCCAGGGACAGTAAAGTGGTGACACCAGAGGAATGGTGCAGTAGCAGCAGAACCAAGAACCACAGCACAAGACACAGCGGTATACTTTCCAGCCTATTGACCAAATAAAGCTGAGCAACTTTGGGTAGAAAGCTTGCTTATAGAGTAGGGTGCCTCCAGGCACTTAAGCAGGGGAGCTAGATTTGCTGACCCCGTGGAACTTGAATTGAATGCCTTCAGACGGAGGCTTATGGAAGAGTGGTGTGTCCTATGGGCATTTATCGGTAGCTGAGTAGAATACTTGTGCTCTGAGCATATGTGACCCCAAATGATAACCTATTAACTTTCCTAATAAACCCCATAATTCTGAGTACCACGTCTGAGTCCTGTGTGGCCATTGCATTGAATGATAGAACCCAGAACAAGCAGAGAGGATTGTGGGAAGAATGGTTGGGGCTGCATGTTTTTGCAGTCATAAATTACGTTTTATATAACTGTTATAGCTAATTGTAAATGGTTATTTTTAAGTGCCACCAAGGTGGGTCTGACTCATAGCAACCCTGTATAGGGTTTCCTAGGAGAACTGGTGGTTTTCAACTTCTGACCTTGTGGTTCACACTCTTGTGTTGATCCTACACCACTATACTATGCGTCCTAATTCTGAATAGCAGTGGAATATTGTCTGATAAAGTACCTGATAATTAGCTACTCAGGTTTGAAGGCACTCAAAATATGATTAGGGAAAAGCTGCCTCCTCAAAATAGACTTGACCTTAATGAATAGAAGAAACGAAACTTTCAGGTCCTTCATTTTCTGATGGGGCACAACTCAAAATGAGAAAAAAAAAAAAGAACTTCAAACATCCATTAATAAAAATAAAATGAAATGTATGAAGTATAAATCTGGAAAAACTGGAAGTCATCAAAAAATGAAATTGAATACAAAAAGATTGATATCTTATGCATTCGTGAGTTGAAATTGACAGCTATTACCCGTTTTGAATCTGACAGTAATATGGTTTACTATCAATGGCACTCAACAACAACAATGCAAGGATTGCAAACCAAATGGAACTTTGTGTCACTTAACAACAACAGCATGCAAGGAATGAGAAAGAGGAATTAAGTCCCATTTGTCTTAGTTATCTAGTGCTGCTAAAACAGAAATACTACAAGTGAATGACTTTATCAACCAGAAATTTCCTCTCTGAGTTTAGAAGGTGAGAAGGTCAAATTTAGAGTGTTGACTCAGGAAATGGTTCTTCTCTTTGTTGACTCTGGTAAAGGTCCTTGCATACTTTCAACCATCTGTAGCCCCCATATTCCTTGCAGAACTCCATACAACTTTGGATAATTTTTGCCCAGGATCTAGGAGCTTCACAGAGCAGGGACCCCAGGTTCAAAGGACTCACTCTAAACCTGGGTAGTAGTAGAGTCCTCTTTCTCTGCTCAAATCTTCTCTCTTTTTATCTCTTGTAAGACAAAAGGATGTACCCCACCTTTAAGCCTCTTATTGGTTTATCACATCAAATCACAGCTGCCAAATCATTGAGAACCTGGCCCAGTCAAGTCAACACAACACCTAACTATGATACTAATCATTTTTTAAAAGACCATCTTAAGATCTATCTTGAAAGACAGTGCTATCTGTAATAGGATAATGTCCATATACATACAATAAGACTATCATTAATATAACCAGTTAATATGACTGACTACTAATCAAATTTTCGTATCTATGATGATGAAATTGAAGAAGTCTATCAACTTCTTCCACCTGAAACTGATCAAACATGAAATCAAGATACATTGATTATTATCAGTGATTAGAATGCAAAAGTTGGAAACAAAAAGGATCAGCAGTTAGAAACTATGGCCTTAGTAATTGATATGATGCTGGAT
>NW_006408753.1:1202478-1212233 GCF_000296735.1 Chrysochloris asiatica
AAGAATTTTTTAAAAGTCCACAAGAATGAAAATATGACCATGAGCATAGCCCACCTGAATTTAGAGACCATCTCAAGAAAAGATTTGATTCAGTAGATACAAATGACCCAAACAAGAGAAGTTATGGGGTGCCATCTCAAATACAATACATGAATAAAACAAAAAGGTAATTAAAAAGACAGGAAAGAAAGAAGACCTAAATGGATGTCAGAAGAGACTGAAACTTTCTCTTAAATATTGAGAAGTTAAAGCAAATGAAAGAAAAGATAAAGTAAAAGACCTAAACAGAAAACTTCAAAGGGCATCTCTAGAAGACAAAAATAACAATTACAATAAAATGTGCAATGATCTACAGTTAGAAAATCAAAAGAGAAAAACATACTCAGCATTTTTCAAACTGAAAGTACTCAAGAAAATAATCCAAGCCTTGACCTGCTATATTGAAGGCTGCTATGAGCAAAATGGAAGGAGTTCTGGTAGCATAGTGGTTATGAGCCTGGTTGCTAACCTCAAGGTCAGCAGTTCAAAACTACCAGCTGCTCTGTGGGAGAAAGATGAGGCTTTCTGCTCCTGTAAAGATTTACAGCCTCAGAAATCCTATGCAGGGTTGCTATGAGTCAGAACCAAGTCCACAGTACACTACCGTGGGTGAAATGAAGTCCTGGTGTGGCATTATAGGATATGTACTTGTATCCTATAACTTGCTAACTACCAGGTAAGCATTTCAAACATACCACTACTACTTGGAAACCTTGTATAGGGTTGCTTACTCTGAGTCAGAACTGACTTGATGGCACTTAACAACAACATAGACATAATGCTGAATAATACAGGAAGCATCTGAAGAAGATGAAGAAATAGAGAGACACTAAGCCAAAAAGAATTGATCCATATTCAATAAGGTAGTATATGAACAGTCACCCTTGGTATTGAAGGAAGTAGTCCAAACAGCACTGAAGACAATGGAGGAAAAAGAAACCTCCAGGAATTGATAGAATAGTAATAAAAATGTATAAACAAACTGATGCAAACTTGGAGTTACTCACTCATCTATGACTGGAAGACAGTTACCTGGTCAACCGATTGAAAGTAATCCATATTTTGTGCCCATTCTGAAGAGAAGTAATCTAACAGAATAAGGAAATATTTGAATAATATCATTGCTATTTCATGCAAGAAAATTTTTCTGAAGATATTTCAAAAAGAGCTGCAGCAGTATGTCGACGAGGAGCTGCAAGACTCAGTAGGATATGTGGAGTGAGTGATATCATTATCTTGGCTGATGTCAGATATATCTTTGTTGAAAGCAGAGAAAATCAGAACAGTGTTTTCTTCCAGTTTATTGACTATGAAAAAGCATTCAACTTTGTGAATTATAATGAATAATACTTATGGTAATAGCCTATGACAGATTTAAAACAAATGTGTGTTTTGATCTATTTGCAACATTTTACCCTGAACCATTTTTTTTTTAAACATTTTACTCTCTTGACCTTTATGTAAACACTTTCTTCTGTTTTGACCCCTATTTCATGAATATATTCCTTTCAGTCTCTTTCATGGACTCCTTTTCCTTGCCTTTTAAACATCAGATTTCAACAAAGTTCTGTTCTTAGTCTGTTTTTCTTCATTTTACAGAATTTCTTTGTGAAGTTCTATCCCTATTCATAATTGCAACCTTCCCCTTTATTTTTGTACTACAACATCCATATCTCTAATCCTGGGTAATTTTTGAGCTATAGATCTTAATTTTATATCGGCACTGGCAATTTCTACCTAGATTTGCCATAGTAATTAAATGCACAACTTCTATAAAGCCAAAATGTCCATCGTTTTTCAAACATGTTACTCTCCCATTGAGGAGCTCTAGTAGCACAGTGGTTATGAATTGGGCTGCAAACTTCAAGGTCAGCAGTTCAAAACTACCAGCTGTTCCAAAGGTGAAAGATGAGGCTTTCTGCTCCTGTAAAGATTTACAGCCTCAGAAATCCTGTACAGGGTCGCTATAAGTTGGAACTGACTCCACGGCACATAACCGCCACCACCACCATTCATCCTTTAGTCTCTGCACTGATGACTTTTCATCTCCATTCATTTCAGAAATGTTTAAGCCAGAGATCAATGTCACTGTAGATGATTTCCTCTTTATTACTGATTAGTTGTCAAGTCTGTTGCTTCTGTTTCCTAAATAATTCTTAGATTGGTCTCTTTCTCATCTCCACAATTTCAGTGTTAGTAATATACTCATTATTTTCTCACCACAACAGTTGTGCTAGCTTCCTTCTCTAACTTGTTAAAATTATTCTCTTCACAGCGTCTCGACAATATACAATACAAAATGCAAATCTGTCCATGTCATGAATTCCCTTGCTTTTAATCCTGTAATGAATATCTAAGATAAACTTCTCATATAAATGGTGTAAAACGTGGTGTACAACTCATTGCATTTTCAACCCCTTTCTAATACTATATCTAGCATTATCTTTTTCTAATTCTGTACTCTATTCATACTGAATCACTTTAATTTCCAGATTTTTCCAAGTCTCAGATTTTGTGATATATGAAAGTAAGTAAAAGAGCATTGCTACAAAATCATGGCAACTTATTAAACAAAAATATAAAGATGTAAAGCTATTATTTCTTGACATATCCTACATTCAGAGCTATACACTTCTTAAAGCTGCATTTCCACCTCTCTGCTTGAAGAATTCTGAGTACTACATTTACTAAATGAGATGGATTGGCACAGTGGCAACAGCAATGGACCCATGCCTAGCAACGATATTGTCAGGTTGGCACAGGACCAGTCAGTGTTCCATTTTGTTGTGCATAAGATTTCTGAACCAGTACAGACTTGATGGCACCCAACAATAAACCTTTACTTGCAAGTCATATCAATGATATTGTTAGATAATTACGCATTCTGCTGGTTCAGCTTTCTTTGAAATGGCCAAAAATATTGATCTCTTACAATTGATTAACCAGGTAGCTATCTTCCAAATTTCTTGACGTAGATGGCTGAGTGCCTCCAGTGCTGTATCAATTTGTTGAAAGGTTTCTATTTTATTCTTTGAATTCCTGTCACCTTGTTTTTTCATCAGTACTTTCAACACAGCTTGAAGTTCTTACTTCAGTGCCATCAGCTCTTGATCATATGCTACCTTTTGAAATGACTGAGCATTGACCATTTATTTTTTGTACAGTAAGTGTGTATTCTACCCATTGTCTCTTGATGCTTCCTACATCATTCAATACTTTGTCCATAGAATCCTTCAATATTGAATTGGTTTCTCCAGTTCTTTCAGCTTGAGCAATGCTGAGCATGTTTTTCCTTTGTGGTTTTCTAACTGCAGGTCTTTACACATTTCATTATATTTGTCTTAGTTGTCTCAAGCTGCATTTTGAAATTTTCTGTTTACTTTCTCATTTTGTCCATTTGCTTTAGATTCTCTACCCACAAAAGCAAGTTTCAGAGTCTCTTCTGACATCCATTGTGGTCTTTTATTGCTTTCCTGTCTTTTTAGAGACCTTTCTCTTTCTTCCTGTATGTTGTCTTGGTGTCAATTCACAACTCTTCTGGACTTTGGTCATTAGTGTCTAATGAATCAAATCTACTCTTGAAATATATATCTCTAAATTCGGGTGGGATATGTTCAAGGTCATATTTTGGCTCTAATGAACTTGTTTTAATTTTCTTCAGCTTCATCCTGGACTTGCACATGAGCAGTTGATAGCCTGTTCCACAGTCTGCCCTGGCCTTGTTTTGGTTAATTATATTTAGTTTTTCTATGGTCTCTTCATACAGATGTAGTCAGTTTGATTCCTATGTATTCTATATGGTAGGATTCATGTGTATAGTTGACCTTTATGTTTTTTAAAAAAGGTATTTGCAAAATTCTATCTTGTGATCTCCAGCATCATTTTTATCATAAAGTTCATATTTTCCAACACACAAGCTACCACTATATGTAAAACTGGCATCCTTATGGACTCAGACTGTGCTCCCTTTCAATATTTTATGTGTTTTGGGAACCAAAGGAATTCTGAAGGTACAATATTAGGACTGTGGGGCCTATGGGGTTGGATTTTCTAATGAAATCTCATAAGAGAACCTTTGCTACCCTCAAAGGATGTGCAAGTGCATTACCATGATGGAAAGAAAATGTCACCTTCCAATTTCCTTGCCTTCTCCTCACTAATGCTATTTTAAATTTTCTTAAAATGTCTACATAACAAGGTCCCAATGAGTGTTTTGTTTGCTTCTGTTACCTTTAAGAAAATCAATCAAGATTATCTCTTTGGAATCACAAAATACAGTTGATCAACCTTCTGAACTGACCTGTATGCCTTGAATTTAACTGACTCAGTAGAGCACTTTGGAAGCCATTGCTTTCATTGGGTCTTTTATTTTGAAGTCACCTTAACAAGACAAGTAGATTACTAAGAGAACCTATCTGTGGCCATCTATTGATCACAGAAGCATGTTTAAACACATTTTGTTTGGAACAAACTAATGCACTTATGAACAAGATCCTTAGTAGCAATAATTTTTGACTTACCTTTGTATTACTAATACCACTGAGAATTGATTATCTTACCTTTAACATCTGATTAAATTCTACTAATTCTTTCTGACTAATTTCAACATCCCTTCTTTCTAGAACTTCTATTTTTCTTATTGCTAAGTTTGTACTACTTGTTCTCCCATATCACTTTGCACAAATATCAATGTTATCATGTAGCATATAGTATTTTGATAGGTTGATTATTTCTGTGTCTCAAACACTAAATTTTAAGCTACCTTAGTACAAGTATGATGATTTTTTTGTTAATTATTAGGTACCGTCTATAATAAATATTCTTGGACATATAAGCGTACAATGGATATTTAGAAGAAATGTTTGCTTTAGTGTCATTGGTCCAAAGTGATGTTAGGATGCGGTGGATCCAATATCAGAGTATAAGGTCATGTCGAGCCACTTCCTACCCCAGGAGAGAAGCTGTATCTGCATCTCTGGCCTCCTTATAGAAGTAACCAAAACAATTATTTCTGAAGTAGATATTTAGACAAAGACTTTTATTTTCCCCTTTTATTATTGCCCATACATCTTCCTCAAGATAACAGAACATGGACACATATATTTCATTGAAAATTTTTCTTAAATTTTTAGGCAGAATATTTAATATGATAATGAATTATATTTAAATAATTGAAAACCATTTAATTGTTTGGTATTTTTCCATTTATATTTCTCTTTAAAATCAAATAACTAAACATGCTTTGGTTTTCAGGATTGTTTTTCTGTAAACTGACAAATGGCTATGGGTGTTCTCTTTGAAGTCTTTCTGCATTAAAGAACATTAAATATAAAGTTAATCACAAATCAGAGTGCCATGAATTTTCATGGTTACAGCACAAAATATCATTACAAATATATAGAGAGCTCTTAATTCTGGTCCAGAAATGAATTATCTAAAATTTACTTGATGTTGCGAGGATAAAAGTAATGATGTTTGCCAGGGAGTGATAAAATGCCCTAGAAAATATGAAAATTCTCAAGACAAAAACAACATTTGCTTCAGACTCAGACTTGCACTGGACTGCAAGGTCAGTTTAAACTGCAAGGTCAGCGGTTTAAGTTCACTAGTTGCACCTTGGAAACGCTATATAGGGTCCCTATGAGTCAAAACTGACTCAACAGCACTTAATAACAACAAGCAAGCCTAATACGGGGTCTTGGTTGTGTAGTGCATTACACCTTGGGCTGTTAACTGTAGATTTGGTGATTCAAATCCACCAGTCACTCCTAGGAGAAAGATAAGGTTTTCTATACCTGTAAAGATTTACAGCCTCAGAAACACTATGTTGTTGGTGTTACGTGCCATTGAGTCAGTTCCAACTCAAAGCAACCCAGTATAGGGTTTCTAAGGAGTGGCTGGTGAGTTTGAAACCCTGAAGTTGTGGTTTAAACTGACCATTCAGTCCAGCACATTAAACTACCACACTAGAATGACACTGAACGGAAGTGAGGGCACACAACAACAACAATGGGTCCTGGTGTGATACTGCAGGATACGTACTAGATTGCTAACTGCAAGGTAGGCAGTTTAAACCCAACAGTCGCTCCTTGGAAACCCTATACAAGGTAACTATGAGTCGGATCCAACTTGTTGGCATTTAAAACAGCAACTAATATGTAAAAAATTTAAGTAGTTGCAAAAGTTTGAACTTTGGAGCTCCTCAAAAACTTGAAAATAAAAGTTAATGCCTTACAGCTTGAAGAATGTACCCTTTAGTTGTTTAAATTATTATATATTCGTGAGTGTTTTTGTGTACACCCCCAACCTCAAAACAAAAACAAACAACAACAACAACAGACGGATTGGACACAAATACTGTTGAATGATGATGCATGGAGCAGATTGTAATCATTGCAATGGAACAATGGTGTAAAACCAATGTTCTACCATGCAAACTATCACTCAATTAACAAAAACTTAAAATAAATGAAAGCAAAAGGTAGCTTTCTAGTGAAGGCATTTCTAGGTCAGATTTTAAAAGTATATATTGAAGCCATATGCATATGCAGTTCCAGCTAATTCACTGTAAAAAGATCCAGATATTGATTACATAGGTTTAAGCCCATTGACCCTGAAATTTATGACAATAGCAGCCGATGTGTCACTGTGACCTCCTTTCCTTCTTCTTTCTCAAAGTCCAGACAAATGCAAACTTGATATTAGACCTCATGATTCAGCTGCACCTAATGAGAGATAGCTTTAACTTGACCAGAATTTTGTGAATTGATAAAATGCCATATCCTGCTTGTGAGATTATAGATTTGTTAAGCACTTTGGAAGATTATCTGGTAATGTATCAAGAGTCTTAAAAAGGCATAGCAGATTTCCACTTTAGGGACAGAGGATGCAAAAGAGACTCAGGAAAGCCTCTTTGGTGGAAGTGTGGAAAAGCCAGAAAAAACGTTTTTCCAGGACAAGCCCAGAGCTTGAAATTCAATATAAAGTAAGGGGAAACAGTTTTGGGGGCCTAGTATTGACTCAATGGCACCTAACAACAACAACCAGTGGAGAAATCTAACAGAGCAAGAAGGAATGAAGAGATTTCTGAGTCAGCTATGGCTCTACTCCCACCCACAGTCATGGCAGAGGCTAGATGATGGGGCCACAGCTAGCTGCTAGGAAGCAAAAACCACCCAATGAGTTATGGAAAGAGATGGGAATTTTTTTCCTTAGTTATTTTTCCTCAACTCCTGTGCCCTGTCACACCTTTTCTGCCCAGCCCAGATGTCTTCAAACTGTTGGGAGCTCACACCTAAAAGGATATGGTATTGCACACAGAGGGCACAATTTTCCCATGGTACAAAGTAGGTGAAAGTCCAGAGGCTAATCCTCAGGCAGGTTCTTATGACATCTGACTGTGGGATTTAGCTTTTATTCCTGCCTTGTCTAAGAAGAGACAGCAAGTATGGACATACATCTGAGCCATATTTGCACCCTGTAAAACCCCAACATAAAAGGCAAGAGCCAATACCAACTACTACATACAAGATCAGTGTGTAAACCCAAGACCTGTTAAAAACACACTAAAGGGAGAAGGACACTGTGGATACAGAGAGACCTAACCAATCATCAGAGAAAAAAGCCTGAACAATCTGTCTTCCATTCATTTCTCATTCTCTGTTTCAGTTCCACCACGATGGTGACTAGAGGAGGTGCCTGTGCAAGTGGACACCTCTACCCACTGCTGAAGGTTTCTGCTGTACACACATGTTGATCTACTCAGCAGACTACTGGACTAATTTACAATGGATTTTTTTTGTTCTTGTTCTTGCTCTTTTTTTAGTTTTTGCTTTTACTTTTGTATCTCTTTTTTACCTTTTGGTCCTACTTTTTTCCCTTGGGGTGGAAGCTTTCTCTCCCTACATTACCCAAGAAGAGACAACAATTGTGGCCATATAGCCAAGGAACAAGCATACCCGGTAATACCCCACCATCGGGGCAGAAGCCAATACCAGCTGCTACATAGAAAGCCAACGCTTGCTAAGATTATTTGCAGCTGAGTTATAAGAGATGTGAAAAAGGAAACCTATCTCCGGAACACATCCAACAGGAGGCACTCAGTAAGCTTAATAATGTAGCACCATACATTCATTAAACATTGAAAACACATCTAACTATTGAAAATGTCCAAGAAATAACAAAAGTTCTCAGCACATGTCCAGAAACAGAAAAGACTAACTGAGACAAATGAGCTGGAGGTAGGCATAGCCTTCCCATTAGAATCAAAGAAGGCTTTGGATCTGTCTGAGAAGGAATTAAGGAAAACGATATGGAGACAAATCCAAATACTTCACAAAGGGTGGAGGAAAATATCAGGAAAATGCTGCAGGAGAAATCAAACATGATAAATAATAGCATTGGAAACAACTCGAAACCTGAAAAAAAAGGTCCAAATGACTAACTATAAAACATCAGAAATGGACAATACACTGAAATGGAAAAGGAGTAGAATTGAAGAGATGGAAGCCAGAATCAGCGAACTGGAAGACAGTCAAAGAGCAAAATAATGACAGTGTTAAAGAAGGGAAAAATATAGAACAGAGATCCAAATGCTGAGGAGGTCAGATAGATTACAGGATAAAATAGATTGTTTCAAATGGAGGAAAAGTTTTGTAAATCAAAGGGTAAACTAAAAGAAAATTAATACTTTACAGCATATCAAGAAAAATGACAATTTAAGAAGAACATGTAAACATTAAAACTAAGAAGAAACTGACAAGAAAGAACACTAAAAACATGAACTCAGCACAGGAAGGCAAGCAGAACAAAGGAACCAGCAGCATCACACACAAAAAAAAACTAACATAAGGACAGCAAATAAGTCATATCTATCAATAATTACACTGAATGTCAATGAATTAAATGCACCAGACAGAGAGACAGAGAGTGGTAGAAGGGATAAGAAAACAGGACCCTTCAATATGCTGCTGGAAGAGACACACCTTACACAGAAAGATAAGAACAGATTAAAAGTTAAAAGATGGAAAAAATATTATCAAGCTAATTGCAACACAAAATGAGCAGGAGTGGCAATACTAATCTCTGATAAAATAAACATCAAGGCAAAAAACACAGCATAAGAGATAAAGAAGGACACTATTTTATGATTAAAGGGTCAACTGAACAAGATGACATAATCATAACAAGTATCTATGCTCCCAGTGAAAGAGCCCCAAGATATATAGTGCAAACCCAACTAGAACTGAAGCAAGAAATAGACAAATCTACAATAGTAGGAGATTTTAATATACCATTTTCAAAAACGGCTAGAACAATAAAAATAAACCCACAGATACAGAGGAACTAAACAACATAATCAACCAACTTGACCTCATAGATATGTACAGAACATTCAACCCAACAACAGCACAATACACATTCTTTTGTGTACTTCACCAAATTTGAAAACTTAGAAACATGGACACTTTAACAGCACAACCTACTTAAACTTACACACAGTGAAATAGAAAATTTGTACAGACCTGTAACAAAAGAAGAAACTGATCAAGTTATCTTAAAAACTCCCAAACAAAGAAGTCCAGGTCCAGAAGTTTTCACTGTTTGTTGCGGACCGTGTAAGACTGGTCAGAGGTTCGAGGCCCTATAGGCCCGAGTGTAACAAATGAGGCCACTGGCAGTTAATGGCAAATTGCTTTCATCTTAAATTAATACAC
>NW_006408753.1:1212902-1213417 GCF_000296735.1 Chrysochloris asiatica
CTGGATCTCCCCTCCTCATGAACCAAACACTCGTGAACAACACAACTATGTCGAGGCAAGACGCCAGCAACTGTTGAGTTCTACCAAACATTCAGGGAAGAGATGTCACCAATTCTATTCAAATTATTCCAGAATATAGAGGAGGATGGAAAACTTCCTAATACATTTTATGAAGCAAGCAAAACCCTCATACAAAAACTAGGGAAGGACGTCACTAAGAAAGAAAATTATTAAACTAATATCCCTCATGAACATAGATGTGAAAATTTTCAACAATATCCTAGCCAACAGAATCCAGTAGCACATCAAAAAACTAATACATCATGATCAAGTGGGATTCACATCAGGGATGCAAATATGGCTCAACATTAGAAAAACAATCAACATAATCCACCATATAAATAAGAAAAAGGAAAAGAACCACATGATTATATCGATTGATGCAGGAAAGGCATTTGACAAAATCCAACATTCATTCCTGATAAAAACACTCAACAAAGTAGGAATTGAAGGGA
>NW_006408753.1:1214327-1216131 GCF_000296735.1 Chrysochloris asiatica
AATACCTAAATGTATCACATGGGGTGGGGATGGTCTCTTCAATAGACAGTGCTGGCAGAACTGGAAAGTGATACGCAAAAAATTAAAACAAGACCTTTACCTCACACCTTATACAAAAACCAACTTAGCATGGATTAAAGACCTAATTGTGAATCCCAAAATTATGAAGTCCATCAATGAAAAAATAGAGATAAATGTGGGGGCACTAATTCAGGGAATACACACACAACCAAACATTTTAAAACCTACACAAACAAAAGTGGACAAAATAAATGATTGGGACATACTAAAAATTTTAAACTTATGTGCATCAAAAAACTTCACCAGAAGAATAAAAAGAGAACCCACAGAACAGGAAAAAATATTTTGCCACGAGGAATCATAAAAGGTACTAATTTCCAAAATATATAGGAAACTACAACACCTCTACAAGAAAAAGACAAATAATCCAGTTAAAAACTGAGCACACGACATGAACAGAGACTTCACCAAGGAGGAGATCTGGGCAACCAACAAACATATGAAGAAATGTTCACCATCAGTAGCCATTGTTGTTGTTTTTGTTATGCACCATGGAGTTGGTTCCGACTCATAGTGACCTTGCACAGGGTTTCTGAGGCTGTAAATCTTTACAGGAGCAGAACACCTCATCTTTTCCCGTGGAACTGCAGGTAGTTTCAAACTGCAGACCTTGAGGTTGGCAGCCTAACTCATAACCACTACACTACCAGAGCTCCTTCACTAGCCATTAGAGAGATGCAAATTAAAACAACAATGACATATAATCTCACACCAGCAATAACAGCAAAGATCAAAAAAGTAGAGGACAATAAATACTGGCAAGGATGTGAAGAGACTGGGACCCTCCTACATTGTTGGTGGGATTGCAAAATGGTCCAACCTCTCTGGAAAGCAATATGGCGTTTCCTCAGAAGGTTGGAAATACAAATTCCCTATGATCCAGCAATTCCTCCACTTGGTATTTACCCACAAGAAATATGAGCCATAACATGAACACCAATGTTCATAGCTGCACTATTTACAATAGCAATAAAATGGAGGCAGCCTAAGTGCCCATCAACTGAGGAATGGATAAACAAGCTGTGGTATATATACACTATGGAATATTATGCTACCTAGGTGAACAGCAAGGAATCTGTAAGTTATCCCATAACATAGATGAACCTTGAGGACATTATGTTGAGTGAAACTAGTCAGTTGCAAAAGGAGAAATACTTCATAAGACTACTACTGTAAAAGACTAAGAAAAAAGAACACACACTAAAGGGAGGGGAGGGGGATTCATTGCTGGTTACCAAGATGTGGGGGGTGGGGTGAGAGAAGGGAGGGGAAGATGGAGCACAAGGTAGGGAATAGACAAAGAATAGTTTGGGTGCTAGAGAACAGGGCAATACACAAGAAGGGGGAGGGGAATGGAAGAACAAGGCAGATGACAAAACAGTCAGGCAGGTTTGCACGGACTAAGCGAGACAGAAGTCAATAATGATGTATGCACAACCTTGAAACAACAGGGCTCTGGGATACAGGGATTGAGACATGGATGGAATGGGGAAAAGTGGGGAAATAATGTTAAGATGCTTGGGTATCTTTTCAATCTTGGTTTCACTGGCATTATAAAATAGACACTTGAAGAGGAGCGATAGGAATAACCAGAAATATCACCATAGAAGACTTGTAAGGCTATCTTCTGCCTATAAGTAATTGGAATACCTAAAATGGGGCTACAATGTGCCCAGTGAAGGAGTTTTCTTGCAAACCCTTTGCATTACGTAAGACCATATGT
>NW_006408753.1:1216551-1224280 GCF_000296735.1 Chrysochloris asiatica
TAACATAGCCACAGAGGACTAGAGTGGAGAGTGAAGCATCCAGCTGATAAGAAGAGAGGGCATATGCATAAGAACACCCACACTTGCAGATAACACCCACTTGACTTAGCTTCAATGACTAGATGATCAGAGCTCAACTAGAAGAAGAAAGAAGAGGGGAAAAAAAGAGTAATCAGATACAATTTGATTAATTTGACCTACACCTATGGATGCAGTAGCTCAAAAGAGGGGACACCGAGGATTATTCCCACCCCTCCATATACAGAGTAGACAGGGATGGGCAACTTGGACACTGGCTACCCAAAATGGGGGGGGCTACAAAGGCAAGAAGCTTACCAGCTTTCAAAAGGGAGCCTAGATCCAGAGGGCTCAGAGGAAGGGGCTAATGAAAGGAGATGGGGATAGGTCCCTTGTAGTAAAATGGTGAATAATTGTTATCAGGACTGACTGTTAGGGTTGAAAATGTAAAGGTGGATGTTTTGTAGCAAAAGGAGGGGAGTAATTGACTATGCTATCCAGGAGCCAAGGTCCCTGGAACCATCAATGGAGAAGAGAAAAGTGTGAGACCCTACCCAGAGAAGCAGTGATGCCAGAGATGGGGGCAGAGACAATGACATGGAGAGATGGAGCGGCTGGGGACTCTAGACTCAGAGAGGGAGAGGGACTGTGTGCTGATGACCGGGGGGCTGACTTGGTTGGTTGATGATACATGACAGGGATTGTAACCATGACAATGAAACAATATACAATAGGATGAATGTAAAGCTAATGTTCTTCCAGGTAAACTATCACATAATTCACAATAAAAAATTTAAAAAAAAAAAAAAATAGAAGAAGACTATACCATGATCCTAGATAGGAAGAATTCACCTTGTGAAAATGTCAATACTATCCAAAGCAATCTACACATAAAATACAATCCCAATCTAGATTCCAACAACATTCTTCAAAGAGACGGAAAAAACAATTACAAACTTCATATGGAAAGAAAAGAGACCCAGGATAAACAAAGCACTGATTAAGAAGAACAAAGTCGGAAGCCTCTCACTCCCTGATTTCAAAATTTGCTACATGGCTATAGTGGTCAAAATAGCCTGTACGGGTACCATGATAGATAAAATGACCAATGGAACAGAATCAAGAATCCAGAAATTAACCCATCCACATACAGCCAATTCAACTTTGACAAAGGGCCTAAGTACGTTGAATGGGGAGGAGATAGTCTCTTCAATAGATGGTGCTGGCAGAACAGGAAATCAATATGCAAAAGATTGAAACAAGACCTTTACCTCATACCATATACAAAAACTGACACAGCATGGATTAAAGATTAAAATGTGAATCCCATATTTATAAAGATCATCAATTAAAAAAAGATAGCATCAACTTTAAGGCCTCTAACCCAGGGCATACACAGACTACAAAACATTGTGAACATTGCACAAACAAAAGAAAACAAAATAGATGATTGGGACATACTAAAATTTAGAAACTTTTGTGCATCAAAGACTTCACCAAAAGAGTAAAAAGGGAGGCTACAGAATGGGAAAAATTCTTTTGCAATGACGCATCATAAAAGGTACTAATTTCCAAAACATATAGGAAACTACAACACCTCTACAAGAAAAAGACAAATAACCCAATTAAAAAATGGGCACAGGACATGAACAAACACTTCACTAAGGAAGACATTCCAGCAGCCAACACACGTATGAAGAAATGTTCATGATCACTAGCCATTAGAGATGCACATCAAAACAACAATGAGATATCATGTCACACCAGCAATAACAGCAAAGATAAACAAACCAGAGGACAATAAATGTTGGTGAGAGACTGGGACCCTCCTACATTGCTGGTGAGATTGCAGAATGGTCCACCACTCTGGAAAACAATATGGCACTTCCTCAGAAAATTGGAAATAGAAATACCTTGTTGTTGTTAAGTACCCCACAGTCAGTTCTAACTCACAGTGACCTTGCACAGGGTTTCCAAGTTTGTAAATCTTTATGACTAGAAAGCCTTATTTTTCTCCCATGGAATGGCTGGTAGTTTTGAAACTGCTGCCTGATTTGTAACCACTATGCTACCAGAGCTCCTTATGATCCATAAATTCCTCTACTTGGTATATAGCCACAAGAAATACAAGCCATAACACAAGTAGATATATGCACACCAATGTTCACAGCAGCAGTATTCTCAATAGCAAAAAGATGGAGGCAGCCTAAGTGTCCATTAGTGGAAGAATGGATAAACAAACTATGGTACAAATACACAATGGAATATTATGCTACCTTGAAGAATGACAAGGGAGTTGTAAGCCACCACATAGCATGGATGAACCTTGAGGTTATGCTGAGCGAAATTAGTCAGTCACTTGTTCTTGTCATGTCACATGGAGTCAGTTCTGACTCATAGAGATCCTACACAGGGTTCCTGAGGCTCTAAATCTTTATAGGAGCAGAAAGCCTCATCTTTCTCTTGCAGAATAGCTGGTAGTTTCGAACTGTTGACCTTGAGATCTGCAGCCCAATTTGTAACTACTAGTCAGTCACTGAAGGATAAATATTGCATAAGTCCATTATTGTAAAAGCTTAAAAAAAGATACCCACACTATAAGGAAGCAAAAAGAAAAAAAGAAAAATTATTTGTTGGTTACCAGGGGAGGGTGGGGGCTGGGTAGAGAGAGGACAGTAGAATACAGAGTAGTAGATAGACACATCATAGTTTGGATATTGTGGTGGGAAATACAAAAGAAGGGGAGGGGGAAAGGAGAACAATTAGACAGCCTTGCATGGGCTAAATGAGACAGAGGTAAATAGTGATGTATGTTCAACCTTGGGACAAAGGAGCTCTGTGATACAGGGATTGAGGCATAGTTTGAATGAGTAAAAGAGGAGAAATAATGTTAAGATGCTTAACTGTCTTATGGATATTTGTTTCCCTTGCCTACTCTTGTAAATTAGATGCTTGAGGGGGATAGAAAGGAATATCTAGAAACAGGATTATAGAAAGCTTTTAACTGGCCTTCAGCCTATAACTGATTGGAATACCTAAAAAGGGTTCTAGAACTTGCCCAGTGAAAGAGACTTCTTGCAGAGCCTTTGTAGGGTATAAGACCTTAAGTGGAATCCTGATCTCCATCCAGAACCTTCTGAGATAGGAAATTTCCACTTTAAAAGACAAGCAGACCATCCTGGAGCAGCTAGAGGAACAGAAGATAACTTCTTGAAAGACCAGCAGGGAAAACCAAAAACAGCAGTCTGATTGGCTACTACAAGGACAAGCAAGGTGTTTGCCCAGGAGCCATCAAAGGAAGCAATCAAGTCCCTTCAGGACAAAACCCTCCCAAGACTGAAACTCAAAGGAATACACCAGCAAGCATGTAAGGTTGCTGGCAACCAAACTGGTCTACTCGTGAGAGGAAGTGGGGGCAAAGCAGCAATGAAGAGGTGGGTTGAGTCCGACCAAGTTATATAGACTCCCGTCAACCTGCAGTATGATGAGAACTGGTTGGCCCCAAGTATGGTGAGACCTGGGTACTCCTGAGCCCAGGGAAAAGGACATTGCCAAGGCGGGGTTAGAGCTCAGAGTGAAGCGTCCAGTTGATATGACGTGAGGGGATATGTACAAGGGTGCCCAAACATGCAGATAGTGCCCTTTGGAACTAGCTTCAATGACTGGATGTTAAAAACCTGACTAGAGGAAGGAATACAGGAGAAAAATACAATTTTTTTAAAAAACAAAACAAACATAAATTGCCAGAATCTGATGAACTTGACCTATACTTATGGATACAGTAGCTTAAAATACCAACCAAGAGAGAAAGAATCTTTACAACAAGGATCATTCCCATCCCCTCTGTACACAGGGTTGATAGAGATGGGCAACTTAGACATTGTTGTTGTTGTGAAGTGCCGTTAAGTCAGTCCAGACCCATATCGAACCTGTATAGGGTTTCCAAGGAGCAGCTGGCGAGCTTGAACCGCCAATCTTGCAGTTCAAACAGCTTTACAGTCTGGCGCATTAACTTACAGCACCACACATTAGCTACCTAAAATGAAGGGCCTGTAAAGGCACAAAGTGACTAGCTTCTAACTTTTCAAGAGGGAGTTTAGGTTCACACTGCAGGGGAAGCTAGAATCCCGACTGTCTAGAAAGGTCTGGTGAAAGGGGAGGGGGACAAGACTATCGTGATTCAATAATGAGTAATTGTTATCATGAGTAATTGCAATGGTCACAACTGTAAAGGTAGACGTTTTGTAGCAAAAAGGGACAGGGGGTTGATTTTACAGTCCTGGAGTGGAGGACCCTGGGAACATCAAGGGAGAAGGGCAGGATCAGAGTGTGTGACCCTACTCAGAGAAGCAATGATGCCAGAGATGGAGGCAGAGATGATGACGTGGAGAGACGGAACAGCTGTGGATTCTAGACTCATGGAAGGAGAGGGGATGTGTGTTTGTGGCCGTGTGGCAGACTAGCAGGGTGTGCTCTTTGGCTATTTGAATGATTGTATATTCCTGAGTGTTTTGTTGCACACACACACACAAAACAAACAGATGGAATAGAAGCAAATACTACTGAATGATGAAGGATGCAAGGGATTGCAATCATTGCAATGAAACGAATATGATAGAATGAGTGTAAAACTGATGTTCCTCCATGTTAACTGTCACTCAATTCACAATAAAAACTAAAAAAAAAAAAAAAAAAAATCACAACAATTTCACTTTTTGTCCACAACTGATCACCCATTTTGGATAAAAAAAAAAAAGATTTATGTAAAGAGATTCTTGTCATAGCATATTCAATAAACAAAATAATATTAGATTATTAAGTGCATGGGGCCAGCATCTGACCTCATCTAACTTCATGATGGGGACAGAGAAGAACCACAAATATACAAAGGCTTGACAGAGGATATTTGTACATGGGTATTTACCTTTGCTGCAAACCTATCTATGAATGTGGTAGAGTATTTTGTTGTTAAGTGCTGTTAGTTGGTTCTGACTTTCTGATGAGCACCTAGTAAATTTGAATTGCCTACCTTGCTGTTCAAACCGACTTTGTGGTCCAGTGAATCATCCCACAGCACCACACCAGGACTCCATGGTAGATTATACAGTGGACAAAATTATGAAAATTTCCTAGATATTATCAAACATCTGTGCCAATGGGTTTCTGGGCCTAAGGGAATAGGGCCATAGTCTCAGAGGATACCATGATAAAATGGCATAAAATAGTTAGTCCTCAATGACAGTGTTCTACATGTTAGTTTGGTGAGTATGATTCCTAAAAGTTCATTAGTTACATCTAAGGTGTAACTAGTGGTCTCTCCATGTGAGGAGGAAAGAGCTAATATGCATTATAATAAGTGTTCAGGTATATGTGTATGTCTCTACTATCTATCTATAGATCTATCAAAGATAGTTTCCTGGGGGAGAGGACTCTAGTGTTGAGTTCTGAAAAGTAAGTAGGAGATAATGTTAGCTAAGTAAGGCAGTAGGGTAGAATGAAGATTAAAGAGTGTTATGTTAAGGAACTGCTTTCAAAACAGCAAAGAGCATGTTCAACCAGAAAAATGCAAAATCACTGGAGTAAGGTTCTCTCTTCCTTATTCCAGGGAGAGTGAAAAAAGCACATGTAGGAACTTTAAGAGATTTAGTGTTGTAGGAGCATAGATTGAACATCATAGTATGGCATGAATGAGAACAGAGAGGGAAAATAGAGGAAAGATCATATGAGCTACACTTGTTGTGAGCCATGGAGTCGGTTCCGACTCATAGCGACCCTGTACAGGGTTTCCGATGCTGTAAATCTTTACGTGAGCAGAAAGGATTATCTTTCTCTCGCAAAACAGCTGGTGGTTTCGAACAGATAACCCTGAGGTTAGCAGCCCAATTCGTAACCACTATGCTCAGAGCTGTGAATAGCTATTGGATTTTAAGCAGGATTGTCACTTCATTGGGTTTGGATTTCCTTAAGTTTAAAATCTGATAACCATGTAGAGTACACTGATCAGTGCTGTTGTTATTGATAAGTTCCATCAAGTCTGTTAGGACTCTGTATAGAATTTCCAAGGAGCAGCTAATGAGTTTGAACTGCCAACCTTGTGGTTCAAAACAGCTTTGCAGTCCAATACTGTACCCTACAGCACCACATCAACATAGGTGGGGACTATTGCCATTACTTGAGAGAAGGACAAAAACAGCATGCACTGAGATATTGCCATAGAATCTTCAGAGAATCTCAGGAAGAAAATCCTCCCTTCTTAAGAACTATCACTGCCTTTTCAATCACAATAAAAATAAAATCTAAACTCCTTAATATTGCCCTTTAAAGCAGGGTTTCAAATCAGTTTTTCATGATTTAGTTATGGCTCATGAAGCAAAGCTGGAACAGACCTGAATTTGTAAAATGTGGATGAACAGAAATGATAGCTAAATGTGAAAAATAATGGGTTGATATCTTGCTAGGACTTTATTCCTCCTTTTAGAAAACAATGGCAATATCGCTGTTGCATAGCAACCAAATTTCTTGAATCACACAATCAGAAACAACAAAGATGTTCATTGAGTACACAATTTAGAATCTGTGTTGTGCTCTACAGCTCTGAAAATAAACCAATTTCCCACCACAATGCTTTTTCTGAGTCTCTCATTCTAGGGCTTCAACCTGTAATTTTTCCTTTGGGGGCTATGCTCCACTGCACCCAAATTTAAAAAAATCAGATCTGTTCCAATTTCATGTACATAACCAATACTTAACTGGTTCTAAGACCTGCTTTCAAGTCCCTGAAAAAGTTAGTTCCTAGCGAAGTGACAAGAGATAGCTATGTAACACAGTATTCAAAGGAGTCACTTTGCCTGGATTTAAATCTCAGCTCACCATCAGTACCTGTGTGCCCTTATGCAAATACTTAATCTTGCCTTGTCTCAGTTTTTAAATTGCTAAAAGGAGCATAAAAATCATAAGGTAATTATGGGTTAAAATGTTGACAATGTACTTAAACTACCGGCACAATAAAAACTAGCAAATAAACGTTAGCAAATAGACAACTTAAGTTATTCTTGACATTTACTATACTTTAATTTCATTGTCCTTCTGACAGATCTTAGGGTACAAAATTACCACTTCTGCATTCCCTCTTTGTCCTGGAACATTCTTTTTCTTTTTATTCTAATAGGTTGGTTTTCTTGCATCCTTTGACTCTTTGTTTTAAAAAACACCTTCCAGATATCATCCTTGAATAGTATCTAAAATATATCCTACCGCCTTTCTCGATCATGATAATCTATTTATATTCTTCATAACTTCAGACCTTAGCAAAAGCTCTAATTCTTCTTCTTTCATTCTGTGTTCATTTTTTAAAAAAAAAGACTTTAGAGTCATCAAATTTATGTCAATTGCACATCTCTCCAGTTCTCTTGTGTAATTTCATATTCACTGATGCTCATGGTCTAGTGCAATCCATTATATAAATGTTAAATAAAAACAAAGAAAGTACAATCTATAGTCTTGTACAGTGATCTAGTGTGGAATGTATGGACCAACAGTAAGGTAAAAGTTAATAAGATTGAGTCTGAAACTTCTGACTCATGGGACAATTGGGAAAACTAAGTCTAAAAACTAAGTGTTCTAGTGGGAAAACTAAGTGTGGATAGATAGATAGATAGATAGATAGATAGATAGATAGATAGATAGATAGATGTGTGTGTGTATTGGGTAT
>NW_006408753.1:1224540-1243689 GCF_000296735.1 Chrysochloris asiatica
GTCTCTATGAGTCGGATCCCGACTCGACCTTGAACTGCCAAGCTTGCGGTTCAAACTAACTTTGCAGTCCAGTGCATTAAACTATGGTCCAGTGCTATAGGATAAGCCCTGGACCATAAGGTCGGTTTGAACTGAACCAAAATGTTGGCAGTTCAAAATCACCAGCTGCTCCCCAGAAACCCTACATAGGGTCACTATGAGTCGGAACCAACTTAATGTTACTTAACAAGAGCAACTATACACACACACACACACACACACACACACAACATAAAAGAGGGCTTCAAAAAATTGGTGGGGAAACTCTATTATCTTTTCATTTCATTCATCCACAAATTTTTGATGCTTCCTAGTAATGCATATGAATGTAAACCAAAAACTACTGCTACAAAATCAGAAGAACGTTTATTTTTTAAAATATATATAAAAATTAGAAACTATTGTTTCTTGACATATCTTCCATCTAGCAGTACATATTTTTAAGGGTGATGTTCCTATCTGTCTAACTATTTCTGGAACAATTCTACACTTTTCTATTTAGACCATGTCCAAATAGCAGTTTAGGCATCTTCAAGGGACTGAAATTGTATTCCTTTTATATACTCTTTGAGTTTGGGGAACAAAAAGAAGTCTGTTGGGGAAAGATTAAACCTCTGGGGTAGATAGGTAAGGTTTCCAAACAAAATTCTCATAGGACCATCCTTGCTACGCTCAAAGATTAAATAGGTTAATTGTGATAGGGAAAAAAAAAATCCTTGACACAAATTTCTTGACCTTTTTCTTAACTTCTTCATAATAAGCCCCCATTATCATACTGTGCCTTTCCAAAAACAGAAGATATCTCTTTAAAGAAAGACAAGCAAGGAAAAAAAAAAAAAAGCAGCAAACTGGCTATTACAAGAGTAAGCAGGCTGTTTACTTTTGAGCCATCAAAGCAAGAAAACTCACTTCATCAGCATCAGGGTAAACTCCCTTCTAAGACTGAAACTCCCAGGGAACACAAGAGCAGGCTTGTAAGTTTTCAAAATATTCCCACTGAGTAGTTTTCTCTTGTCCAGATGGGTCTGGTAAAAGTGGGTGGGGGAGGATGGGGGATAGGATTATATGATTCAATAGTGAGTAATTGTTATCATGCCTAATTGCAATGGTCACAACTGTAAATGCAGAAGATGTGAAACTAAAAGGGCAGAGTAGTTAACCTTTCATTTCAGGAAATGCAAGCTATAAGGCTATCAAGAGGGAAGAGCATGAGTGGAACATAGGATCTTAATCAGAAAAGCAGCAACTGCAGAGACAGAGGGAGAAGTAGTAGTATACAGAGACAGAGCACAGGAGGACTCTAGGCCCATGGACTAAGAAAGGCTGTGAGGTGGTTTGTAGAAGATGCCCTTTGGTTATTTAAATGAATATATATTTTCTGTGTGTATATGTTCATTAAAAAAGGGGGGGTTGTGTTGGAGGGAAATACTGTTAACTGATAGTGCATAGATGTGATTGTAATCATTGCAATGAAACAAAATATGATTTGTTTTGGTAAAACTGATGATTTGCCCAGTAAACTTTCACTAGATTCACAATAAAAGCTTTAAAAAAAAAAAAAAAGAAAAGTATTTGTAATGAACAAGTCATTGGTCTTGCAAAATTCTATCACATGTTCTCTGGCACCATGTCTATCATCAAGGCCACATTTTCTAACCACTGATTCTTCCTCTTTGTTTGCAACCTTTGCATTCCAATAGCCAGTAATTCCCAATACACCTTAATTGCCTGTTTGATCAATTTCAGACTGAAGAAGTTGGTAAAATTCTTCAATTTCATCATCACTAGCTTTAGCAGTTGGTGCATAAATTTGAATAATAGGGGTATTAACTGATATTCCTTGTAGAGTATGGATATTATCACAGACAGTATTGTACTTCAAGGCATATCTTGATATGTTCTTTTTGGTGATGAATGCAACATCATTCCTCTTCAATTTGTCATTTCTGGCACAGTAAACCTATGTGGTTGTCAGATTCAAAATGGCCCATACCAGTCATTTCAGCTCACTAATACCTAGAATATCAATGCTTATGGTTTCAATTTTATTTTTGATAATGTACAATTTTCCTAGGTTCATATTTCATGCATTCCATATTCCCATTATTAGTGGATATTTTACAGCTATTTTTCTTCATCTTGAGTTGTGCCCCATCAGCAGATGAGGGCCTTGCTCCATCTGAATCATCACAGTCAACTCTACTTTGAGGAGGCAGCTCTCCCAAAGTCATATTTTCAGTGCCTTACAACCTGAGATGCTCATCTTCTAGCACTGACAATATTCTGACACTATTCTGGTGCTCTGAATATTGTGAACCACTGAATGGCTAGCCACTGAAAAATCTTATAAATAGCATTTATAGTGTTGGAAGATAAGCCCCTCAGGTAAAATTCTCAAAATAGGACTGGGGAAATGCTGACTTCTCAAAGTAAAGTTGATCTTAATGACACAAATGGAGCAGAGCTTTCAAGACCTTCATTTGCTTATGTGGCAAAATTTAAAGTGAGAAGAAACAACTGAAAAACATACACTAATAATCAGAACATAGAATATATGAAGTGTGACTCTAGGAAAGTTGGAGGTCTTCAAAAATGAAATGGAACATATAAAAATGATATATGAGGAGAAGGCGGGGCTGGATGGCAGATTAGGGAGAAACATGATGCAGACCTCTGATAGTAATAACACAGAATACCAGATGAAACAGGTTCAGGGGACAGTCCCAGAATACTGAACTACATATAAAGAAATCTAGGATCGAAGGCTTACTGCCAGTGGGATTTGTAGCAGTAGCCAGAAAGGTGGTGTTTTCTGATCTGCGGCTGCCAGCAGGTGCTAGAGTGGCCATCTTAGTCATGATGGAGCTGGAGCAGAATCAGAGGAGTGCTCCCACTGCAGAGGTCTGACTGATTATCAGAGACAAAGGTATGAATATTTTTTCTTGTTCATTGGTCTCTCACTGCGCTCCTCCACTCTGGTGACTAGAAGGGGTGCTTGAGCAAGTGGATGCCCCACCCACTCACCACTGGAGGGTTCTACTATGCATGCACATGGATCTGCTCAGCAAAGACCATAGTGTACAGAAGCTAAGAAGGGGGAGCTTCAACAGGAGCTGCTTAAAATGGAATGGTCTCCCAGAGTTGTTGCAGCCAGCTGAGTGAGGGGCGTTAAAGTTATACTAATATTTTGCTACTTTTTTGGGTTTTTTTTTTTTTTTTTTTTTGAGATTATAGGTTGTAGTATCCAATTTGTTTTGTTTTGTTTTGTTTTGTTTTGTTTTTATTGCTGTTGTGGTTTTGCTTTTTTGATTCCCCTTTTACTCTTGTGGGGAGGGGAGCTCTTTCTCTCCTTAAGTTACTCAAGAAGAGACAGCATTTGTGGTCATATAGCCAAACTACCATCACACCCTATAAAATCCCACCATCTAGGCAAGAGCCAATAGCAGCTTCTATACACCACATAGACAGCCACTACCTGTTACAGCTACTCTGAGTTGAACTATAAGAAAAGGGAAAATGAAAGCCCATCTCCTGATCACATCTACCTGGAGTCAATCAGAAAGTTTAATACATCAGCATACGTTCATCTAATTATAAAAAACACATGTAATTATTGACGATGCCCAAGATACAGTTAAAGATTTTGGCACATGTTCAGAAACAAGATAGAGTAACTTAAACAAATAAGCTACAGGTAGACCTGGAATTCCCATTGGAAGGAGGACAAGATTTGGAACTGCCTGAGAAGGAATTCAGGAGAATGATATTGAGGTACATCCAAATGCTTAAGAACTAACTGATGTTACTGGAGGAAAAAGTCCAAGATCCACTGAAGACATTGGCAGAAAACAAGACTTCAGGAGTTGATGGGATACACATTGAAAAGTCGCACCAAACAGAATGTGCTCACTTATCTATGCCAAGAAATGTGGAAGATATAATTACCTGGCCAATCAATTTAAAGGGATCTGTATTAGTGTCCATTCCCAAGAAAAGTGACCCAATAGAATGCACAAATCATTGAAAAAATATTATTAATACCATCAGCAAGTAAAAGATTTCTGATGATAATACAAAAGCAGTTACAGCAGTCCATGGACAGGGAGCTGCCAGAAATTCAAGCCAGATTGAGAAGAGGATATGGAACTAGGGATATCACTGCTGACCTCAGGTGAATGTTGTGTAAAAGCAGAGAATGCAAGACAGATGTTTATGTGTGCTTTATTGACTAGCAAAAACATTAAACTGTGTGAATCTTAACAAAGTACTGATAATGTTGAGAAGAATGGGTATTTCAGAACACTTAATTGTGGTCATAAGGAACCTGTACATAGACAAAGAGACAGTTGTTAGAACAGAACAAGGGGATACTTAATGGTTTAAAATCAGGATGGGAGGGAATGTGCCAGTGCTATATCCTTTCCCAATGCTTATTCAATCTGTATGCTGAACAAATACTCCTCGAAGCTGGGTTATATGAAGAACATGGCTTCAGTATTGGAGGAAGACTCATTAAAACCTGCGATCTGCAGATGAGATAATCTTGCTTGCAGAAATGGAAGAGGACTTAAAATACTTTTACTGATGAAGTTTAAATATACAGCCTTCGGTATGGAGTGCACCTCATTGTAAAGAAAACTGAAATCCTCACAATTGGACCAATAAATAATATCGTTATAAATGGGAGAAAAAATTGAAATTGTCAAAGACTGTTTTATTTTGATCCACAATAAATACTCATGACTTCTTGAGTAAGAAATCAGAAAAAAAATGGACTGTATTAGGGAAATCTGCTTCTAAAGTACTGTTTAAAGTGTTAAAGAGCAAAGATGTCATTTTGAGGTCTAAAGGTATGTATGACTCCCACCATAGTATTTTCAGTCACCTCATACATATGGTGAAAGTTGGACAATGAGTAAGGAAGATTGTGTAAGAATCGATGCATTTGATTTATGTTGGAAAAGAATATTGAAAACACCATAGACTGTCTTGGAAGAAGTACAGCCATGTTTCTTAGAAGGGAGGCTAGTGAGACTTCATTTCTTGTTCTTTGAAACTGTTGTCAGGAAGGACCAGTCCCTAGAGAGGAACATTATGCTAGGTAAAATGGAGAGTCAAAGAAAAAGTGGAACATCAATGAAATGGGTTGGCACAGAGACAGCAGTAATGGGCTCAAGCTTAGCAGCAATTGTGAGGATGGAATTGGACTGGGCAGTATTTTGTGAGTTGTAGCCTACTTGACAGAACCTAATAACAGCAATAACTCTGTCTTATAAAGTAAATACTGGTGTTGTGCTGTAGGATAAGCATTAGACTGCTAACCACAAGATCAATGGTTCAAAGTCACCAGCTGCACTTCAGAAACACTCTACTGGGTCTCTATGAGTCAGAACTGACTCAATGGCACTTAACAAGAACAATGACATATATAGAATTTGCTATCTATCAAGAGTTGAAAACTCAGCTGCTAGTTCTAACTGAAATTTGTCATTATTCCTGGAAATCCATCTTGATATGCCTATTTCAATTACTGAAGAAATTTTCTGGAATATCATAGAAAGGGCTGGCAGAGGAGAACCAAAGTAATTAAATAGCTTCACACAGTGAAGATGGTGCATAGTTAAACTAAGCCTTTGTTTCTGTTCTACTCTTTTCATCCCTAGCCCTTTTGAACATTTTGTTGCAGAGCAACAAAAAAAGTTGCAGGAAATGAGTATGGCATCAATATAGAAAAAGCAGAATTAGGGGAAATGGATAGTGACTAAAGAATTGCACATAGAGGTTTAAAAAGGACAAGATCACATGAAAGAATACCTTACATTTATCATTATATGAGGCTGGGAGACAATTTTTAACTCAATAGGCAGGAAATTAGACACGAGATTCAGGTATTGTTAATGTGACTTTCATACTTGTAGTCCTTGCTCATTGTAATAAAAGTCACCTCTCTGCCTCTCTTGGAATTCTAGCTTTTATGACATTTTTTGCTGAGCTACTCCTTTTAGTCATTTACTCATTTATCCTATAATCTATGGCAGCACAGAGACCACATCACAAGGTATAGTATTCCTGCTTCTGCAAATGAGTTCAGCCACTTCAAAAACTACTCCTTTTGTTCCTTGATTTCTTTTTGAGCTCCTAGCAACCACCATTGTGTCAAATTCTAAATTTAGATGCATTTGATGCATCTCTCTGAATCTCCAAATTATACTCCATCAGTGCACAACTGAGATTAAACCTTGGGTCCTTGAGTGTGGCTAGAGCTAACTATTGTACACATTTCTTTATGCAGGGAAGCTTTACAAAAGTAGGTGCATAGTGAGAAAAAAAAAAAGGTAAAGTAGAGGTGAATTACAAATGGTGGAGCTAGTAAATCAGTCATCTTAGGTTTTGAATGAACGTTCTCTGTCATGCAATCTTCACAGTAAATTCCAGCTTTACTTGCTCAACAACTCTGATACAACTTCTAGTTATGGGGGCACATGCCACTTGCTAATTAAATCGGGTAAAATCTTATTAGAAAAAGGTAACAAGAAGGCAGATGGTCCACAGAGAATTGTTGAAAAATAATTCAATGTTTATGCTACTTTTGGTAATTTCACTTACTTTGTCTGGATTTTCACTATGTCATAGAAGGGATGTGATGTTCAATGTCTGTTGAGTTGAATACCTGAAGGCATTAGGAAGTTACATGCCAACCAAAGCATAAAACACAAGTGTTGTACAGTGTGTGTGCACATACTGGCTGGACTTCTGACAAAATCTAAACATATGGTGTGCATTATTATCTTCATTTTTAAGACTTATGTGCCAGAAAGGATTCTCCTCCCTTTCTTGTCTTAGGGAAATATATGGTGATTTAAAATCTCTGACATAAATTTCTCTTGTTTTTAAAGATATTCTGAAAATAAATTATTTTCAATAGAATTTTGTTCCAGTATTTCTACATTCAAAGAACAGAAATTTCAAGGTGATCATGAAAAGGTTATGGATAAATTTTCTGGGAGCCCTTTAGGTCAGCATTTAGAAATCAGCAACTATGATGACTGAACATATTTTTTGCTCCACAGTTACATGTATACATTTTGTTCTGAAAATTTGTAAATGTATGGAGTATGGCAGTGGTGGTGGTTATATGCTAATAGAGTGTGTTCTGACTCATAGCAACCCTATATAGGATTTCCAAGGCTGTAAATTCTTGGTGGCGGTGGTTGTCTGCCATGGAGTCGGTTCCAACACATAGATACCCTGCATAGGGTTTCTGAGGCTGTAAATCTTAATGGGAACAGAAAGCCTTATCTGTTTCTGGCAGAAAGGCAGGTAGATTCGAACTGCTGAACTTGTAGTTAGCAGATTTTTTTTTGGTTATTTGAGTCAGTTCCAACTCATAGTGACTCTGTATAGGGTTTCCAAGGAGCAACTGATCGGTTTGAACCATCAAACTTACAGTTTACAGTCTAGTGCATGTTCTATAGCACCACACCAGGAATATTTTCTGACTGAAGGAATTATGAAATAAATGCACATTGGCCATTAAGGCAACCAGGAGTACATTTATGAAATTATAGGCCACTCATGCTTCACTATCTACTTGGTAACTGGCTCAATGGGTGTCCAAGCTGGCTGTTCATGCAGTAATTTATTAAGTTCATGTTGTGGGCCAGTATGTTACTCAGATTTGGGGATAAAGAAAATATGAATGTGCCCACAAGTGGTGCATGATCTAAATGGAGATGTAGCTGTAAAAATTAAAGCCACTGCAATAAAACTCTGAGAACAGTGAGCTCTTGGCATTGTTGGGTTTAACATTCAAACATTTGAGTATTTAAAAGTGTTTACTAATCACAGTTTCCTAAGGTGTCTTGGTGTGGTACTGTGGGTTAACGTGCTGCACTGCAAAGTCAGTTTGAACTGAAAGGTCAGAGGTTCAAACCCACCAGATGCTTCTTAGGAACCATATACAAGGTCACTATGGGTTGAAATCAACTTCAAAGCACAACTTCTGACTTTGCTACATTAATTTAGTCATGAGCTTTGTGAACCTGGCAAGGAGGAAACTAGCCAGCTACTGCATGTGGTCCTATGTTTGACAGTTCCACAGAGCTTTGTTTATAATGATGTGATGCTTAATGTACCAAACAAACCAACTTCCTGTAACTGTGGTATTTGAAAATCTGGGGGTGAAGGGGTATACACCTTTTTTCAAGAGCCTGTATACAATATTTCAGCTGAATACTTCATGGGAACAGATGAAGGAAGCTTGGACAAGTTTCACACTGCAGGTGTTACAGAAGTATAGGGCACATGTAGGAAACTGTCTTCAAAGGAACTGAGCACTTCATCATATGGTTGTTATGAAAAACCATATCTTCTGATTCTTACAATTCTTTTCACTTGTAATAAAAGAACATTCAACTTCCCTTGATTTCTCAGTGCAATTCACTTTAAACAAAAATAATTATTTTTATTACAATTATTACAAAAAATATTTATCATATACCAGTGATGTTTCTAGTAAGTAAGAGGATACCATGCAGGGAATTTATCATTTTCTTACTAGTGATGGAAAAAGTTGCATGCCATAGACAAAGGGTAGAAAGCAAACATAAAGACAGATGTTTGGAAAGTTAAATAATGCTGGTTACTGTCAATGGCTTGGGAGAGGAGTCAAGAGACTGTAGACAGGTGAGTATTATGGACTTTAGTTATTGTTAGGTTGTGTTGTCAAGTCAATTCTGACTCATAGCAACCCTGTAAAGGATTTCTAAAGAGCAGATGGTGAATTTGAACTGCCAACCTTGTGGTTATCCTACAGTGCCTTACCAATAGGTAGTCAGAAATATTTCATATTGTTGCTAAGTGCCGTCAAGTCAATTTTTTACTCATAGCCACCCTACAGAGGGTTTTTGAGGAGCGCTTGGTGGGTTTGAACTGCTGACCTTTTGGTTCACAGTCCAGTGCTGATCCTACAGCATCACACCAGGACTCTGATCAAAGGTTTAATGTTGTTGTTGTTAGCTGCCATTGTTCCAGTTCATAGTAACCTAAGTACAACAAAACATTGCCTGGTCTGACACCAACCTCACAATCATTATTATGCTTGAGCCCATTGCTGCTGACACTGTGCCAATCCATCTCATTGGGATAGGGAGTCTTCCTCCTTTTCACTTATCCTCCACCTTACCAAGAATGGTGTACTTTTCTAGGGACTGGTCCCTCCTGATAATATATCCAAAGTATGAGAGATAAGTATCTTCTCCAACACCATAATTCAAATGCATAATTCAATGCTGCTATGGTCTTCTTTATTTATTCTTTAACTTTCACATTCATGTGAGGCTACTGAAATACCATGGCTTGGGTCATGCATACTTTAGCCCTCAAACTGACATCCTTTCTTTTGAACATTTTAAAGAGATCGTGTGCAGATTTGCCTAATGCAATACGTTTTTTTGACTTCTTAACTGCTACTTCCATAAGTGTCAATGGTAGATCTAAGCAAAATGAGGTATTTGTCCACTTCAATCTTTTCTCCATTTATCATGATGCTATTTAGTGGTCCATTGATGAGAGTTTTTGTTTTCATTACATCAAGATATAGCTCATACTGAAGGTTGTGGCCTTTGATTTTCATCAGTATTTTAAGTCTTCCTTGCTTTCAACAAGCAAAGTTGTATCATTTGCATATCGTAGGTTGTCAATGAGTGTTCCTCCAAACTCGGATGCCATGCTCTTCTTCAGAAAATTCAGCTTTTCAAATTATTTGCTTAGCATACAGACTGAATAAGTATGGTGAAAGAATACAACCCTGGTGCACACCTTTCCTGATTTTAAACTATTAAGTGTCCCATTGTTCTGTTCGAACAACTGTTTCTTGTTCTATGTACCTGTTTCTCATGAGCACAATTAGGTGATCCAGAATATTCATTCTCCGCAGTGCTGTCTATAACTTGTCATGATTCATATAGTTGAAAGCCTTTTTTTGTCAACAAAGCACAGGTAAACAAAAGTGTGGAGTCATGGTGTTGTGATTCAGGATAGTGCACAGGACTGCAAGGTCAGTTTGTACTACAAAGTTGGTGGTTCACATCCATCAGCCATTCCTCAAAAACCCTACTTAGGGTCAATATGAGTCAGAAGTGACTCGATAGCAACAACAAAACAATGCAAAGGTTTAGATAGTGATAAATATATACAAAAAAATAAAAGTAAAAGTGTCTATATCATGAGGAAATAGAAGATTAGCCATTTAGATAATTAATCTGGGCTGTAGAAAATTGCACTATATTGTAGAAAGAATCAGAATTTGGGTAATTAGTATGATCATCTGATATAAACTAACAGAATCTAGGCTGCTTTAGTTTTCTTATTTTAATTTTTATTGTGACTTGGTTAAAAGTTTATAGATAAATGGGTTTTCATTCAATATATCATACACCTTTTGTTTTGTGACACTAACTGCAATCAAAGTTTGTATCAGAGCCAGCTTTGTAAAAACACCTGGTCTTTTTATGATTTTGAATATTGCTACACAGTTTTCTTCCACTCTATGCAGGATCTCCTATTATGGTTCCTTGGAGAGTGGTCAGCAGCAGCAGGTGAGTACCACCTAGTTCTTCAGGTATCTGGCCCACCAATCCTGGGGTTCATGCAGACTATCAGTCTTTGGACAAATTATTTCCTTGTGTCTTTGATTTCATTCACTCTTTTTTGCTCAGGCCAGGGAGAGATCAATAGTTGTACATTAAGGATCCTAAAGTTTCATCACTTTTTATAAACTTCATAAAAATATTCTTGCTTCAGTAGGTACCTATTTCACAAAATGTTATTTAAATATAAGATTGTTCTTCTAACTACCAAAATTTTATTTTTTAGCATTCTGTTTCATTGAAAACAGGTGATATATAAATGTACGGGTATACAGTCTTTATTGTCAGCTGAAAATATGCATTATACTTTTAATTAGAAGCAAAGATATTAGCAACATTTTTCAAAGCCATTATTTACACAAACAACTCAGGGCAGAGCTGAGCTGCTCATGAGAGTGTTTTTTATCTGTAGCACTTGAAGAAAATTTCATGTCTTATGAGATGAGCATGGGGCAGTTATTACTACCTTGGTATGTCCATTCTAGACCATAAGACTATTGACGACAACCTATTTTTGGGTCATTATGTTAGATAGCTTCTTCTTTTCTTAATTACAGAAGAGAAGATTTTAACTTAGCGCTTGAAAAAGATAGCAAAAGGATTTAAAATTAACTTAGTCCAAAGTATGAATTATTTATGCAGTTACATAGTATATAACAAATAACAGTTATCTTAAACATGAATATATCATGTTTAAGATATATATACCATGCAGTATGATTTTGATGGGAGCATGTAGTCCTTCCTTACTAAGGAATTGGTGAAACCCTCAGGCAGATTCTGGTAAAGATTTCTGTCTTTTTCCTCATCTTCTTTTACTGTCAATTCTTGCTTGCTTTATTTGTCCTGACTCTTTGTCCTCATTAATTTTCTTGTAGTGCTTCACACATTCTGTGTAAACTGTATTAGAATGGTGGTGGTGGTTATGTGCCGTGGAATTGGTTCCAAATCATAGCGACCCTGTACATGGTTTCTGAGGCTGTAAGTCTTCAAGGGAGCAGAAAGCCTAATCTTTCTCCTGCAGAATAGCTGGTAGTTTCGAACTGCTGACCTTGAGGTTCGCAGCCTGAATCATAACCAATACACTACCAGAACTCCTTTTTATATTAGGATACTTATGCAATTTTAGATCTAAATTTTCAACAAATTGCAGAGAATTTTCAGGGACTGTAAACTGCTCAATGTCAGTATTAGATATCCTTCCTGTACTTACCTTTAATCTTCTTTTGCATCCTTAAGTTATTTTCACTGTTCCACACTGTCTTCTTCCCTCTTCTGCTTCTGGTGCTAGAGAAGGTGAAACATCTGAGGGGTTTGCAGAAGAAAAGTTTTCATCTACTGTATTTTTAAGTTGTGAGTATTTTTTCCCCATATAATTGCGTAACATTCAGGAGAATTTTTATCTCCTTCCAGCACCCCTTAGAAAATGTGTCCAATTATAACCACAAAACATAAATTCTTCAGCTGTGCATTGCAACAACCTGTGTTTCCCTGAGTTGCACTGTAGCATCAGAAAAAGGCAATTAATATGCATCTTCTTGATTTGATACAATAAAAGGCAAAAAAAATGCATCTTCTTGATTTGATACAATCTGAACATTTCCTCTGTTATTAATTAATAAAGCATAAATTTCTAAGGATTCATATCAAACATACCATCCAGTTAATACATAATTCTATTTTATGGTCCTATTTGTATAGACCTCTAAAGTTTTGTTAGACTGAACATAAGTTGGGAGACATGGAATGCCATATCCTGCTGATTTCAAAATTCTTCTTAGTTACTAGAGATGTTTCACATAGAAAAAGTTTATTTGCGAAAAAGAAAAGTTCAAGTGCAGTTTAGTTTGGATACAGCCAAGGATTTATCTCCAGTTAGGCAAGTTATTACTTGAAAAGACAAACCAAAATTCATAACTAAATGCAAGATTGTTATCTTAATTATGGCAAGTTTCAGTCTACGTGATAGTGCAGAACAGGCAAAGCTGATACCATGTCACCAGACAGAAACAAGACTTATGCCTTGATTAAAAGATTCTAGTATAGTGACTCCATTGTACTCTCACTGGGAAAGGCAAGTTTAAAAAGTACTGATCAGTGGATAACTGTAAACAAGTTGTATTCGTTTCATTAGGGTTTCATCAAAGGAAAATTCAGTTAAAACAGTGACTTCTGAGGGAATCTTCTAGGTCAGTTAAATTAAAGGCATAGTTCATTCAGCTCAGAAGGTCATGGTGACTGCTTTTTAGGATTACAAAGGGGTAATCTTGATAGATCTTCTCAAACAACAGTACAATCACATAGACTTATTATGAAATTTTAAGAAAATTGAAAAGTATATTGCTAAAAAAGGAGGCAGGAAAACTGCACTGAGGAAATTATTTTATTAGGACAATGTACCTGCTCATTGACAGTAGAAAGGGCTGTCCTGTGAGAATTTTGTGGGGAAACTTTACCTCATCCATCCTACAGACTTGATCTTGTCCCATCCTTTTTGTTTCCCAAACTCAAAGAATTTTTAAAGGAACACGATTTGATTCCCTCAAAAATGCCAAAACTGCAATTCTAATGTGGTGTAAATAGAAGAGCGCAGGGAAGTGTTAGAGAGACAGAAACATCACCCTCAAAAGTATGTAGACGTAGATTGAGGATATGTCATGACAAAAATTGCTTCGCATTTTGATATTTTTGTTTAATAAAATTTCTATGGGTTTGTAACAAGTAATTTTTGACTTGTTGTTGCGGACTGTTGAGTCGAATCTGACTCTGTATATGGTCTCAAAGGCTATAAATCTTTATGGGAGTAGAAAGTCTCATCTTTTTCCCATGGAGCGACTAGTGGATTTGAATCATCAAACCTGCAGTTAACAGGGTAACCCACTATGCCACAAGGGCTCTACTATTTTACGTATCCTCATATTATGCTATGTTGTAGCCAATGTCTAATACACGTGTTAGCTTTGAAATGAGTACAGGTTGTTACACTTAATTCAAATTTTGTTTTAAATAAGGCTTTGTAGTTATACTGTAACAAATCATCAAAAATAAATTGTATAGAGAAACATAGAAGAAGTAACTTCAAACAATTTAATAAAATAGTTATAATATACCTATTGTTTTCTTGTGCAACATGTAAAGAGCTTGGAAGTTATTATTCATTCCTCAAAACAACAAAAAGTTGAACACATTGAAAATCAACAACTGATTCTACATCTATCACAGAACTGAGGTTAGAGGACAAACTACTGAAAATTTGAGAGACAAGATAGAAGTCACTTTTGGACTCTAGAAGGGACACTTAAAGGATAATTGACTAATTATTAGAGACTGAGAATGCACTAGTATAGAGGCAAAAGCTCTGAGGGGAGTCAGACCTAAGGACCCCCATGCTTTCATGAGGAACCCAACCAGGTTTTCAGGATGAAAACTGGGAACAAAATCTTCTTGTGCTTCTAGCAGGGGAGGAGGAGGGGAAAAGGAACCATTCAAAAACAACAACAACAAAAAAAAACCACTAAGAACTTTCCATTACTTAAAGAAAACTATTTCACCAGAGCCTAACAAATATGAGTTTTACCAGCACTTAGCAACAATATCAACAACTACCTACATAGAAGATCCCTAGATGACACAAATGGTCTGCGCTCAACTTCTAACATAAGGGTTGACAATTTGAACCTACCCATTGGTGTTGTAGAAGAAAGGCATTTCTGTTAAGATTGTTGTTAAGTGACATTGAGTAAGTTCTGACTCATAGCAATACTGTAGAGGGTTTCCGAGGAGCAGCTGATGGGTTCGGACCACAGACCTTGTGGTTCAAGCCAACCCTGCAATCCATTGCGTTAATGCACAGTGTCACACCAGGATATATGTGTATACGTATGTTGTTGTTGTTGTTAAGTGCTGTCAAGTCAGTCTGACCCATAGCAACCCTGTATAGGGTTTCCTAGGAGCTGCTGGTGAGCTTGAACCACTGACCTTGTGGTTCGAACCAATTTTGCAGTCCAGCACATTGTAACCCACACTTCCATGCCAGCATTATTTTTGAAAACAAATGTGTAAAATTCATGGTTGACGTGTGATCTAGAAAATGTCCTTTTGGCTATATCCTGTTATCTTCATTTCTAGTCTATTCCGGTCACTTATTAGTCATTTAATTCATTTATCAGATATATCAGTTCATATGTTGGTAGCTAGGGATGTAATGATGAACCAAATAACAGCAAACAAAACAACTGCCCTCTTGGAGCTTACGCTGCAATCCAGTAGAATGACTTACTTCAACGAAAGATTTTATAGTCTTGGAAAGGGTTGCTATGAGTTAGAATCGACTTAATAGCAGCAGGTTTGGTTTGATTTTAGTGTGCTTTGCTTCCAGAATATATATGGGTATTTTTGTACAGTTTGCTCTCTCTCAGTCATGTACTCTTCTTGCTGCATTGCCTCTGGATCTTGGGATATAAACCTAAAGAAGTCTCCTGCTTACCCCTTAGCAGGTAAATACTACATTCACCAAGCCCTGCAATCATAAGAACCAGTCTATAGTCTTCCACCTGGCATACGGATTTGGGATTTACAAGTTCTGTAAATGAGTGAGAAATTTCCTTGAAATAAATCTCTCTTTCTCTGCATATAAATCTTGTTGTTGGGTACCCTTGATTCAGTTCTGCCTCATAGCAACCCTATGGCAAAACACTGCCTGGTCATGTGTCATCCTCATAATTATAGTTATGTTTGAGCCCACTGCTGCTGCCATTCTGTCAACACATGTCATTAGGGGCCTTCCTGTGTTTTCCCTGATCCTCCATTTTACCAAGCATGATGTCCTTCTCCAGGGACTGGTTCCTCCTGATAACATGCCCAAAGTGTGAGAGAGAAAATCTCACCGTCCTGGCTTCTAAGGATGATTCTGGCCTTCTTATAGACAGATTTGTTTGTCCTTCTGTCACTCTGTGATACCCAAATATTTTTCTCCAACACTATAATTCAAATGAATCTACTTTTCTATGATCTTCCTTATTCATTGTCCAATTATCCCATGCATATGAGGTGATTGCATGGAGCTTTGATAGTACAGTGGTTATGAGTTGGTCTGTTAATCTCAACGTAAGCAGTTTGAAACTGCCAGTCATTCTGTGGGAGAAAGATGAGCCTTTTTTCTCCTGTAAATATTTAAAGCCTCAGAAAACCCTATGCAGGGTTGCTATGAGTCAGAACCAACTCCACGGCACACCACAGAGAGATTGCTTGGATCTGACATACCATTGTCCTCAGACTGACATCTTTGCTTTTTAACACTTTGAAGAGGTCTTTTACAGCATTCTTGTCAAATACAATAAACCTTTTGATTTCTTGACTGCTACTTCCATGACCATTGACTGGATCCAAAAAAAAAAAATTAAGTTCTGACAACTTCAATATTTTTTTCATTTACTATTATTTTATTTATTGGTTCAGTTGTGAGGATTTTTGTTTTCTTTATATTGAAATGAAATCTGTACTGAAGACTACTGAAGGGTATAGCCTTAGATCTTCATCAGTAAATATTTCAAGTCTTCCTTGCCTCCAGCAAAGAATGATTTTAAAAGAATGATTTTAAAGTATTCCCTTGTTCTGTTCAAATGACTGCCTTGTGGTCTATCACAGGTTTCTCGTGAACACAGTCAAGTATTCTGGAATACCTATTCTCAATGGTATCTGTACTTCGTTATGATCCACATAGTTGAATGTGTTTGCCTAGTCAATAGAGCATAAGTAATCATCTTTCTTGCATTCTCTGGCTTTAGTTAAGATCCAAATATATAAACAAGCAAACTATCTCTCTTTCTTTCTTTCTTTCTTTCTTTCTTTCTTTCTTTCTTTCTTTCTTTCTTTCTTTCTTTCTTTCTATTTACCAATGTCTTTAGTACAACTTGGACTTTTCCTTCAGTACCATCAGTTCTTGATCGTATGCTACCACTTGAAAGGGTTGAACATTGACCAATTGTATTTGGTATAGTGATTCTGTGTATTCCTTCTATCATTTTTTAAAAATATACTTCCTGTATTATTTAGCATTTTGTCCTTAGAATTCAAGCTTGAATTTTTAATTCAGTTCTTTCAGCTTGAGAAATGTCTATCATGTTCTTCTCTTTTGGTTTTCTAATGCCAGGTCTTTGTACATTTCATTATAATACTCTACTGTGTCTTCTTGAGCTGCTCTTTGAAATTTTCTTTTCAGCTCTTTAACGTCATTATTTCTTCCTGTTGCTTGTTTCTCTATACATTTAAGAACAAATTTCAATCTTTACTGTCATCAATTTACTTTTCTTTCTTTCCTGTCTTTTTAATTACCTTTTGATTTCATCCTGTCTGATGTTGATCTCATTCCACAACCCTTCCGGTCTTCCACCACTGATGATTAATTTGATTAATCAAATCCGTTCATGAGATGGTCTCTAAATTCAGTTGGGATACATTCAAGGTCAGATATAGTCTCTCTTGAAATTGAGGGGAAAAAAAATCTTCAGTTTCAACCTTATTTTGTATATGAGCATTTGATGGTCTTTCCACAGTTGGTACTTGGCCTCATTTTGGCTGATAATCCTGAGGTCCTCCATTGTCTCCACCCATGTGTATGTTCTATTTGACTCCTATGCATTCCATTTGGTGAGGTCCATGGTTATATTGCTGAAAAAAGGTATTTGCAAAGTATAAGTTATTGATCTTGCAAAATTTTATACTGTGATATCCAGATAAATGTGATCATTTCTATCACCAAGGTCATACCAATCCTTCCTCTGTTTCCAACTTTCACAATCCAATCACCAGTATTATCAATGCATTTTGATTGAATGTTTGATCAATTTCAGGTTGAAGAGATGAATATAATTCTTCACTTTAACCATCACTAGCCTTTGTGGTTGGTGCATAAATTTATAATAGTGGTATTGATCTCTTCTATTACAGACAGCATTGCACTTCAAGAGAGATCTTTGAGATACTATTTTCGATGTGAATGTTACACCATTCCTCTTCAATTTGTATTTCCTGGCATAGTAAACCATATGATTCTCTGATTCAAAATGGCTGATTCCTGTCCATTTCAGCTTACTAATGCCTAGGATATCAGTCTTTATTGTTGCATCTTATTTTGACAACTTAAACTAGGTGATGGTTCAAAACCATCAGCAGCTCCTCAGAAAACCCTCTACAAGATCACTATGAGTCAGAACTGACTCATTGGCACTTAAAAAATTAACACCAAGCAGTTGTTTCTTCTCACTCTGAATTTTCTCTCATTAGCGATGAAGGTTACAAAAGTTCTGCTCCATCCATGTCATTAATAACAACTTAAGAAGGCAGCTCTTTTACAGTCATGTTTTGCATGACTTCAAACCTGAGGGACTCATCATTTGCCACTATATCAGACAATCCTTTGCTGGTATTCATATGGTGTTTAGTGGCTAGCCATTTAGAAGTGGTCCACCTCTTCTTCTTCCTAGTCTATCTTAGTCTTGATACTGCTGAAATCTGCCTACCCTGGGTGACATTGCTGGTATTGAAATACCGGTGGAATAGCTGCCAGTAACGCACAAGTTACCAAAGTACAACACAATGAAAGAAGAGCAGCGGTCTTTTTCTCTTTGTTTATGTATATTCCTGATGTAGTGCTGTAGGATCAGCACTCGACTGCTAACCAGTAGTCTCACAGCTCAAACCCACTGGCTACTCCTCAGAAACACTATACAGTATAGCTATGAGTAGGAACCAGCTTGACAGAACTCAACAACAGCAGCATATATAGGAGTCATTCTCTAGGATAAGTACTGGACTGCTAGCCACAAGGTCTGTGTTTGAGCTCATCAGTTGTTCAGAAGGAGAAAGATGAGACTTTCTGCTCCCTCAAAGATTTATTTCAAGTCTTGGAAACCTAACTAGTAAGTGCAGTGGAGTCATTTCTGACCCACAATGACCCTGCATAGTTTCCAAGGAGCAGCCTTGCAGTTCAAACTGACCTTGTGATCAACTGCTTTTCCTACATCATCTCATTGGTTTTGCTTCTCTAGAGAACTCAACCAAGACTTTGAAATAAACAGTGTTTACTTCTGACCACCAATTTCAGGAGTCCCTAACATCTGGAGAAATAAATATTGATGCTAAAAGGAAAACCCCAGCTTCTGTGTCAAGATTGAACAACAAGGGTACTGTGTGTCAGCCTATATCCTATGACCCCCTATAATAAAGATTTGATAATAAAATCTCATTGGATTGTTGAGGATTAAAGGAGGTAGTGCTTATCAAATGGTTTTCTAGAGCTCTAGTAACAGAAGGAGCTCTGGTAGCATAGTGGGTACAAATTGGCCTGCTAGTCTCACGGTTGCAGTTCAAATCTACCAGCTGTTCCCTAGGAGAAATATGATACTTTCTGCTTCTGTTAAGATTGACAGCCTCAGAAACCCTGTACAGAGTTGCTATGAGT
>NW_006408753.1:1244299-1265578 GCF_000296735.1 Chrysochloris asiatica
ACACTAGGATGCAAGTGATTTGTACTATATTTATAGTATTGCTTTGCATTATATCGATAGTATTTATCTGAGAACTAAACTGGTCCTAAACATGATTTCTGCTTCTATTAATGTTAATCATTACCCTCACATTCACATTAAGATTTCTTTCACTTCTGTTCTGATGAATATGTACTCCAAAAGATAGTTTGTATATTTTGATAGGAAGCATCTCATGTGATTTTGACCAGTTCTTTTTATACTGTCTGGTTTTAGACTCAGATTATTCCCTTCATTGTAGAATTGGCAGCAAGCAGGCTAGACAAAGCCCGCTGGATTTGTACACTTGTGATCATTGCCACATTTCAAATTATTTACATAAGATCATGGTCATTCAAATGAACTCTTTAATTGCCAAACAATGAATATAGACCATAGAATCTATTTTAATTTATGGGCAAAGATGGATGTTAATTTGGATTTGTGTTTATAAAGGCACATTTCTTCCACTTAAGTAAGCAGAGTGAGCAGACATGTAGGAGGTCTAACCAGCTGCTGCAAATGTAGATGCTCAAGGCCTGATTACCGAGGCTGGCTAGTTTTGCCTATTGCATGAGGTCCAACTCCTGCTTGGCTCCTCAAGCTGAAGTCACTATCTTTGGGCTGGCATCCAAGTTTGGCATCATTTATCTACATGAACAGGTGCTACCATAAAATGAGCTGAATATAAAGCAAATGCTATGGCAGAGCTCAATGATTTCCCCCTTGATGTTTGTGTAGCTGGTATGTTTGGAGACAGACTGGGTTTCTCCAGTCTGAAGAAGATGAACAGAGAAAATATAGAGATCAACCATTTCCATTGCAGAGGAGTAGAAACATATAGAAGGTTTTATTTTAAATAACTTCTTTAAAAGCAAGTTGATTCTCCTAATCGTTTATTATAATTTGTCCTCCACTTCCAAGTGTCAGTCATACTAGCATAGGGATGATATTTCCCAGAGCGTTAAAACAAAACAACAATGGGTGCTTAAAAGTAATTATAGTAGAACAAAGAGGTTGGAGGAAAGGCCAAAGCAAAGAGAAGTGGAGATGCTTATAAATAAAAGAGGATGCATTAAGTTGAAATCAGTTACTATGTTAAAACTGAACAATTACAGGTGTGGCACTGTAGGATCAGCAGTGGACTGCAAACAAAGTCAGTAGTTCCAACTCACCAGCTGCTTCTCCAGAACCCTGTGTAGGGTCTCTGTGAGTCACACCCTACTGGACAGCTCTTAACAACAACAATATTGCCCAAGTAAGTAAGTAACTGGGTTTACTACTGAAGCTGTAAATCACTGGAAAAAAAATTAGAGACTGAGAGAGGGAAACTTTTGAAAAATAAATATAATTGGAGAGTTTACTTAAAGATACAGAAAGAATTTATATGTCCGATCTTCAGGGCTTCAGATTGGTTCAATTCCCACCTATTGAAAAATTCTGAGGTCTTTCTGGATTTCAATTTTAGTAGGGGGTGAGCACTTTAATGCTTTTCTTTAGTTTGTTTGAAATCACTTATACATTTCTGAGAACTTAGAATGACAGGAGGAAAGGAAGTATCTAGTAAGAATTATTAATTATCTGACACATATCCTGTTATCTAAGCACATCAACTCAAAAAACTAGATCTCCTAACCAAAACAAAAACAAAAAGAACTCCCAGAATTCTGAAAAAAAAAAAAATCCCCAAATCTTACTTCTTAAAAAACATACTTGTTTTCAGAGTAAATAAAATAAAAAAGTGGAGCGGAATGTAACATAAAAAAAAAATCTATTCTATCATTCATATAAGTTAAATGTAATTGTGTAAGTAAATTATGTTAGCAAATTCATTCTGAATTTTGTACATGAGGTTTGATGTTTTTAAAGAAGTATATATTTTCTTTTAGCTATGTGATTTGTTTGGGATGGGTCATTCTGAATCAGAACTGACTTCAAGGCACTAAACACCCACAGCAAGAATAAGGGAACTGAGGATTGTTTTGTGTGCATGGAATAGTTCGGAGTTAACCCTACCCCCCTCAGAATTGTCCTTGACTTTAAGGATGACAAGTTAAACATGGCAAATCTTTCCTTGATCCAGTATTTTCATCTTCAGATACCCTTATATGTCCTTTACAATTTTTTTTTTCCCTGAAAGAAGTGTTAAATCACTCAGAAATAACACTTATCTTAAAGTAAACACAAAACAGTATAAAGCTGTCATATATACCATGGTTACAAGTTAGTATAAATAGAAGAATTTCTGATAAGCAAAAGAAACCATTTGTACAGTGTCAAATTCATTGTGGTTTACAATGAAGTTCAAGAAATCAATGTTCAGTAACATCTTGTCACCAAAATGGAGCTACTTATTCAATTGTCTTCTAATTGAGGTATTTGTTGTTGTTGTTAAGTCCCTTCAAATTGGGACTCCTAATGACTCTATATAAGGAGCTCTGGTAGCGTAGTGGTTATGAATCTGGCTGCTAACCTCATGGTCAGCAGTTCGAAACCACCAGCTGTTTTGCGAGAGAAAGATAGGTTTTCTGCTCCCCGTAAAGATTTACAGCCTCGGAACCGAATCCACAGCACATAGCCACCAATGACCCTATGTAAGGTTTCTGAATCTATCAATCTTTGTGGGAACAGAAACCTCATTTTTCTCCCAGGGAGCAGCTGGGGGCTGAACCTCTGACCCTGTAATATACTGTCTAGTGCTTATGCTACAGAGCCAATGTGCTATCTAATTGCAGTAGCTAGGTCTTAATGAAGTCACATCCACTGTCAGATTAAATCTAAACTATAATGACATGTGTGTATTATATATTAATAAAATATAGTTGTTAAGTAGGGAAAGAAGATAATAGAAGATTGTTGCTGTTGTTAAGTGTCGAGTCAGTTCTGACTCATAGCAGCCCTCTATAGGGCTTCTAAAGAGTGACTGGTGAACTTGAACCACTGACCTTGCCTTTCAAACTGACTTTGCAGTCCAGCGTATTAACACGTAGTGCTACACCAGGACTCCAATAAAAGGTATGGTTCATTTAATATCTGCTTTCTGAAAGGTGAAAATAAGTGCCCCTTCAAAGATTTTCTCCACAGACAGATGGTTCTCGTTCTGTGAAAATTTCCTTAGGTTTGATATTGCCTTTTGATTTGGGAGAGAATTGGCATGTCTGATGTTTTAAGTTTATCTGTCTGAGCAAGAAGTTCAATTAATGGTGTCATATGAGTACACACTAAAATCAATTTGATATATTTAAATGACTTGTTCTATATATGATTGAGAAAGGTCATCACTAAGAAAGGAAAAGAGTTATGTTTAGTGAACATCTTTTTATCATAATCACTCATGTGGATTAAAATAGCGTGATTGCTTTATGCTGAAGCTCTGTCGCTGGTATATTATCTTAATGTGGTCACAGAGCTGAAGCTTTGTTTTTTATTTCTAACTACACTTGTTTCTTTCCCAAATGAATAGTACTTCTATGAGCACACAAAAATGATTAAAATTCTGATTATTAATATGAACAAAACAAAAAAAGAACATCTTCAAAATTAAAATTCAGAGAGAAATTGAATCCCATAGCAGAGTATTCATTTATATTCAGACTATGCTAATAATCTTCAGTCTTTGTGCATAGGATCTAAAAATTCAATCAGTAAATCACTTCAACAACAGAAACCAAAAATGAAAAGGAAAATAGATTTTTCCAGGATAATAACTTGCTGCTATTGATCAAAGCTTTATCTAGATTCATATACTATTGACAACTGCAAGTAGGATTTTATAGATTTATCAATGTAAATGTATCATCAGCAAATGTTTTGGTAATGCTTTTTGTTAGCTGTCCCTCTTGGTTATATTATGACTGTGGCTGTGGTTGCTCATGTCTCTGTTCTGATAATCATGCTTCTAAGAATGAGCAATGTTAGCAAGGAAGTGATTCACATATTTGTTTGTCAGACAAATGCAATTCATTTGCTAGCCAAAAGTGCACAGTTGCTTTCTACCCTGGTGTTTACCTAAAGCCAGTATAATTACCATCTATATTTAATCCTATTTCTTCAAGCTTGGAGTTTTAAGAGATTTTTTTCAGATACAAAAGTGTCAGAAATACAATGATGCCAGGTAATACTATTTTTATTATTTTCTTTACATCTCACAAATTTGTTGTTGCTGTTGTTTTTTAGGTGCCATCAAGTTGGTACTGACGCATAGTGACCTTGTGTACAGCAGAACGAAACATTGCCAGATCCTGAGCCAACTTCACTGTTGTTGCCACGCTTGAGCCCATTGACACTGCCACTTTGCCAATCCATCTCACTGGTGTCTTCCTGTTTTTCTCTGACCCTCCAATTCATTATTAACTAAGTCAGCGAGTCTGAGAGGCCAAAACAAAGTAGGAATATGAATTGCTTGAGATCAATAAGATACCTTTCATCTGGTGCAACGTCTCCTAAAATAGCAGAGGCAGGGCATCATCCTTCCTATGTCCTGGTCTAGAAAGTGTATATTCAGAGGATACAAAACAATTCTATAGGGGGAAGTGTACTGGTAATTACTAAACCAGATGCGGTATACAATCTCATGATATAGACAGGAGATACATGTTTCTTTGCTTCAGAAGAGAAGAAAACTTAGAGCCCTGATGTGGAGTTGTAAGATAAGTGCAGGAACACAATTCAATTTGAACCACAAGATAGGTGGTTCAAACTCACAAGCCTAGGAAGCCCTATACTGGGTCACGATGAGTCAAAACTGACTCGATGGCACTAAACAACAACAAGAAATCTTACCTCTTAATTGTTTTTTGTCTTTTAAATCTACTATTACCAAGTTGCATAAGAACTTGAATGTTAGTTTGTTAGTTTTTAAAATCTTTTCTCTAGTGTTTCCTAATTTCTATTTCGAGATTAATATCCTTTGACCACAATTCTATGTATGGCAAACTCTTGCAAAATCAACCCCACTGTTTATACAATCTAATCAAACTCATTGTCTGCCTCTACCCCCCATGTTCTGATCCCAACCTAATTCTCCAGTCTCCTCTCACTGCCCAACTTAATTTACCCCCAAGTGGACATATCATATGTTATAAGAAAATTCTAAGTTTTCTTTTTCAGTATTTTGTTAATTCTCTTTTCTTCTACTTGAATGCCTTTCCCTAATGTTGTTATCTACTAGGATGAAGCTCCCTGTCCCTGTAAATATATACCCATTAGTCTTGAGATAAGTCTAATAAACACTTCAAGAGTCCCTTAAGACTGTTTGACAGGGGGAATCTTCAGAGAACAGGCAATAGTACATTGTAGACTTCTCTTAGTAAACATTTTCCCCACTATACTGAAATTCCAAATCAGTGTCTCCCCCTGTGAAACAATTAAATCCTGTAGATTGTGTGATGCAGGTAAGGGGAGATGGGATTAAAAAAATAATAATGGAGGGAGAGGTAGGCTATGAATAGATTATCAAACTACTCGGATTCTTCAGAAACTTTCTCTTTTAGCACTGTAGCTTGGTGTTCATTGCAATAGCTACTAGCTGCACTGGCTATTTAAAGAACTTAAAATTAAGAAGGAATAAAATTCTAACTTCTCAGTAGCACCAGCCAAATTTCGGATGCTAAATGCCAAATGTATCTAGTAGTTACCGTATTGAACGGTGCATCTTTTGACAATTACCACCATTGCTGAGAATTCTAAAGTAAAATGTTATTATAGAGCCTCCTGTCAGTCAAATATATTTTTGAAGCCTTCTTATTTAAAAGTCTTGCTTCTTTGGAAATCCTAGTAATGAGCAGAATTTTCATATATGAGAAATATCCTAAGTTACTCAAGAATTACCTAAGAGATAAAGTAATCATTCTTCCTTCCACCACAGGGAATAGTAACTGGAATTCTGTAAACTTCTCTTCAAATTAACTAGTGTATTGTAAATCTAGACATGGAAAACCAAATCAGTAAAGAAAATAATTACATCACTGGTCAGGAAGGGAAACATGCTTTTATTTCCCTTCATTCTGTGTGCATGCACAAAACTCCATGCAGGTTTGTTTAATTGTGTTTGGTTTTTAAAGTTTTTTTAAGATGACCCAATTGTAAAGGAAACCAGTGCATTGTTGTAAAGATATGAGCGATGGCATTATTTAGCTCTTTAATCCCACAAGCAACTATAATGCTTCTTGCTCTATGTACGCACACATTAAATACTTGTTGAATAACATAAAAAAGGTAAAAGAGGAGATATAATTTAGAATTGTGGGGAATATAGAAGTAAGTTAAATGACACCAAGTCAAACCAAAACACATCTACTGTTGAGTTGATTCTGACTCATCGCAACATGTTGACCCAAGTGAATCTTCCCCATAGCGTTTTCAAGGCTGTACATCTTTATGGAAGCAGACTGCCCTGTCTTTCTCCTGCAGAGCAGCTGGTGGTTTTGAACTGTCAGCCTGCAGGTTTGTAGTCAAGTGCTTCACCACTTTGCCCCAGGCTTCTTAAATGATACCACAGGGAAGCAAATAGAAAAATGTAGAATGCAAGACATTCTATAAGACAATTTAATGATTTTTTTAAAAACAGCATGAGAAAAAAAATATATAAAGGGGGATAATTTTGTCCTCTTGATTAAAAGATTCTTAGAAATTATAATAGCCAAAAGTTCCAAACCTGTTTATTTTTTTTAGAGAGATATTTTTCCTATTCTATCCAAACAACACCTCATTCATGCAGTAAACACCATACCAGATTATCTAGGTATGGCTGACTCTATGGCTGAGCCTGCTGTGAGGCTGATGATACAGAAAGAAAGGGAGTAGAAAAATGTGAAATTGTGCCACTGCCTGAAATTGCTTTAAATGCATAAGTTCAGACCTAGCCTCCATCCTAATGATATAAAACGTGGTATTGTTAAGTACTGTGTGTCTGTTTCAACTCCTAGTGACCCTGTATATGGTTTCCAAGGAAATACTAGTGGATTTGAACCACCGACCTTGCAGTTAGCAGTCCAAAGCTTATCCTACAGCACCGTACTAGGACCCCAATTAATGACAATAGGTGTGTGGATTTAGGCTTCTCTTTTTGAACCACACTGACAGGACTTCTGGTAGACAATGGCACATAAATGCCGACACACTAGTGAGCAGTAAACCAAAGAAAATGAAATCTTGAACTTAGATACAGGTTGTCATTCTTTCTTGATCCTTAAATTCAGATCACAAAGTTCAAAGATGTCCACTGGCAATTTGTGGTTAGTTGGGAATTCTAGAACTTGACTTGTCTCATTTTTTTTTTCAATACTCTAGGTTATCTAAGCTTTGTTTGAATCTCATTTTTATTCACAAGTAAACCCAGTATCACTCACTGTAATACAGGAGTTAATTTTGGATGGTTAGTAGCCAAATCTGACTTTGCCAGTGTTACAGAGGAAATGAAGTATTTGGGAGGGAGGGACTAGACTGCAACATCTCAAGGAGCCTAGGTGATGCTATGCATTAGGTATTGTGCTGTTAACCCCAAGGTCAGTAGTTCAAACCCACCAGCTACTCCACAAGAGAAAAATTTACAGCCTCAGAAACCCTAAGGAGCAGTTACACTCTGTTCTAGGGGGTTACTATAAGTCAGAATTGACTCAGTGGCAGTGGTGGTGGGGTGGTGGTGGTGGGTGTGACATCTCAGTCAAAATTCAGCAAGAAGATGATCATCCAGGACACACGGAAGGATAAGAACCAATAGGATAGCTCTGACATTTAAAACAACAGCTTTTGTTGGATCTTCTCTTTTGAATGTTACCATTAATATATTGCAGCCTAAAAATGTCCCAAGTCTCCATGTCATGTGGTTGTTGTTATGTGCCTTGGAGTTGGTTCTGACTCATAGGGACCCTGTACAGGGTTTCCAAAGCTACAAATCTTTACAGGAGCAGAAAGCCTCATCTTTCTTCTGCTGAATAGCTGGTAGTTTCGAACTACTGAGTTTAAGGTTGGCAGCCCGATCATAATCACTAAGCTACCAGAGCTCCTTAGCTATTGTACACAGTCAGGTGTTAAGTATCCCTGTGAGGAAGAAACATCCCACCCACATAACCTGGGAGGTGATGGGTATGTGCCATGGAGTCAGCTGACTCATAGTGACTCTGTATAGGGTTTCCAAGGCTATAAATCTTTACAGTGCTGAGAGCAGCTTGGCTTCTGCTGTTTGACACCGTCCCAGAGGGAAGAGAAACATCATGCAAAGCAGGTGATTCTCAGAAGCTAGTCTCTATCTTCCCTTCAAGCTAACTCTGAATTCACTTGTAAAAATATATAATATTGCCATATTCACAGCTTTTACAGTGAGCTCTACAAACCTTGGAAAAAAAAAAAATATCTCAACTTCAGTAGCCTGAGTTCAAAGAGAATTGTATAAATTACTCCCTTTCACAGAAAACCTAAGTACAAAGTAACTGCATTTATGAGAACACAAAGGCAGATAACAAATTATAGTCAAGCTGACCTACACCTATAGACTTCACCACAATTAGTCACCAGCCAGAATTCACAAACCCCTACATACAAGCACCTGCATAAATAGGCAGAAAATAATGAACTTAAATGAAGGGTAGTTTTAACTTGATAATCTACATTTCCTGCAGCAATTAGCCAGGTTGGGCTTTATGCCACATAACTTCAAAAGAAAGAAACATAAAAATACTGTTATCAAGCAATTTAATGAATACTTTAGAAAAATAAATAAGGAGATGTTAGTAATACTTTTACTATGAAAATAGTAGTACATTTTGTAGGATAGAAGATTGATAATTAGTTAGTAGAAATAATAAGGTAGCGCAAGCATTAATGATTAATAGATACTTATGTTACTAAGAAAATGTAATCAGGAGTCTGATAAGTAGAAATAATTTGTGTAAGGTTTGACTTAATCTTTTAGTGGAAACAAGAAGAAGAAGAGAGAAAAAAAGACAGACAATCAGACAGACTGTTGAGAGCCCCATCAGCCAAGTAAGCAGAGGCTCTCGATTGCTTTCATTTTTGCCAACTCCACATCTCCTCTCGTGTCCCATGACCCCGCGAGAGCTGGACTCCCCCAGAGGAGCAGAAAGCCTCTTTCTCCCACAGAACTGCTGGCAGTTTCACACTCCTGACCTTGAGATTAGCAGCCTGATGTGTAAATACTACACTACCAGAGTTCCTTGCAGTCCACAGCATTAACCCAATCCTAACCTTGATACATGTGTACTTCACTAGTTAGAACAGCTTTCTGTCAAAGGAAGGAGTTGCCTCAGATGGTCTGTTAGGGCTTCCCTTAGTAAAATATGTGAATTAGACAAACAATATTGTCCCCAAAATCATAGCAACCTTTATTAAACAAAAATATAAAAATTTGGGGCTATTGTTTTTTTTTTTTTTTGACATATCTAGATCTATATATTTCTAATAGTAGTGTTTCTACCTTTTACCCTTTCACTAAAGAATTCTGCACTCTTCAATATACATCACATCAAAACAGCAATTTTAGCATCCTCAAGGAGCTCTGGTAGCATAGTGGTTACGAATCGGGCTGTGAACCTTAAGGTCAGTGGTTCGAAACTACCAGCCGCTCCGCGGGAGAAAGATGAGGCTTTCTACTCCCGTAAGGATTTACACCCTCGGAAACCCTGTACAGGGTCGCTATGGGTCGGAACCAACTCGACGGCACTTAACAATAACAACAATAACAGAGATGAAATCAGGTTCCTTTGAACTGTTCTTTGAGTTTGGGAAATAAAAGGAAGTCAGCAAGTGAAAGATTAGTGCGGTGAAGCAAGGTTTCCCCAAAATATTCTTTTAGGACAGCTATTACTACCCTCAAAAAATACACTGTTATAGGAAAAATATTTTGCAGTGCCAATCACCAATACTGTTTTCAATTTTCTTGAAATTTCTTCCAGCCAAGCCACTGTGATTATCTTGTATTCTTCAAGAAAATCCATGAAGTCTACCTGTATTTTTGTTAAGTCCTATGGAGTTGGTTCCAACTCATAATGACCCTGTAAAAGGTTTCCAAGGAGTGGCTGGTGAGCTTGAACCCTGACCTTGTGGTTTAAACTAACCTAGCAGTTCAGCACATTAAGCCACAATACCATACCAGGACTCCAACTACCTGCATGGAATTCAATAAGAAAATAAATAAATCATGACTGATATTTTTGAGCCCATTGTCAGTGTATTTCAGCAACTGGTTTTGAATTACCCTTAGCAAAAATTTACTTGCATGTGATATTGATGATGTTTGATAATTTCCACATTCTTGAATCATCTTTCTTTGGAATGGGCATAGATATAAATCTCTTCCAGGGAATGGCCAGGTAGCTGTCATCCTAATTTTTTGACATAGATTACTGAGTATTTGCATCATTGCATCTGTTTATTGAAATATCCCAACTGGTATATTGTTCATGGTGTGTTGTTTTGACCAATGCTGTCAGATCAATGTTGTTTTGACCAATTCATGGTGTGTTGTTTTGACCAATGCTTTCAGTTTAAGACTGGAATTTTTTTTCAATACCATTAGTTCTGGCTCATGTTACCTCCTGAAATGGTTGAATGTCAAACAATTCCATTTGGTTCAGGGACTTGGTGTGCTCCTTTGATCTTCCCTTGATACTTCCTGTGTCATTAAATTTTTGCTCAAAATATCCTTGCAACTCAAGGTTTGCATTTTTACTTCAGTTATTTCAGCTTGAAAATGTTGAACATGCTCTTCCCTTTTGGTGTGCTAATTCCTGGTCTTTGCACATTTCATTAAAATATTTACTTTATGTTCTCAAGCCACCTATTGTAATCTTCTGTTTAATTCTTATAGTTCGTCATATTTTCCATTGTCTCTAGCTACTCTATGTCTAAGAGCTAGCTTCAGCATTTCTTCTTTCATCCATTTTAGTCTTTTCTTTCTTTCCTATATTCGTAATGACCTTTTGCTTTCTTCAGGTATGATACTCTTTATGATATTCCACAACTCATTTTCAGTCATTAGTGTTAAATGTGTCAAATCTAAGCTAAGATGGGATACACCAAAGGTTGTACTTTGTCTCTCATGGTTTCTTTCAATTTTTTTTCAGCTTTAACTTGAACTTGCATATGAATAATTGATGGTTCTCTTCCACAATTGATCCCTGACCATGTTCTGACCAATGATACTGAGCTTCTCTATTATCTCTCTCTACACATGTAGAAGGTCTACAAAAAAGAGGAAGACCCTCAAGAAGATGAATTGACACAGTGCTTTTATTTTTAATTTTGAGTTATTAGTAACACAAAATATTCTATTATCTTACATGTCTATTTTCAGACTATTGATAAGCATTAATACAAATATTGTAGAAATATTAAGAGATTTTAGGAAGTCATTGCATCCAAAGTTTGAAGCCAAGAGTAAATTATGTTGTTGTTATGTGCCATGGAGTCAGTTCTGACTTATAGGGACCCTGTACAGGGTTTCTGAGGCTGTAAATCTTTATGTGAGCAGAAAGCCTCATCTTTCTCCCACGGAACAACTGGTAGTTTCGGACTGCTGACTGTGACACAAGCAGCCCGATTCGTAACCACTATGCTACCAGAGTTCCTTATAGTAAATTATAATGAGGGGAAAATTCCAAACAGCCAGCTTGAAACAAGAAATAGAACTGACACTATTTAAGCAAATAAATGCATAAAAATATGCACATTTACATACATTATTTTGTGGTAATCTATGGAAATGATTGAAGACAAACTGGCCAAAAATAATATCCTAAAATGTCAGGCTGTGTCCAGTTACATTCCATTTTAAAATCAACACAGTAAGTGGATGATAGTTTGATTAGGAAGATGGTGTTGCGCTGTAGGATAAGCTCTCGACCACCAGGTCAGTTTAAACTACAAGGTCTGCTGTTCAAACTTACCAGCCACTCTTCTGAAACCATATACTGGGTCACTATGAATCGGACTGAGTCATTGGCACTTAACAACAAAACAGACTTTAGTTAGTATCTGAAGTCTGAGGGCTGTTAAAAGCACATGGGTGGATCTAAACATGTCCATAGTTTGAACCACTGACCTTGCAGTTCAAGCAACTTTGCAGTCTGATGCATTAACTCACAGCGTCACCCCAGCACTCCTATACCTAACTCTTAATTGCTAAAAGTTAGGTTGAATAATCGCCACAGGATTGGTTACTTGCTAGTAGAGTGATGGTATCTTTACATCACAAAATTATTTTCATTTTAAATGTATCCTGGGGAGGGGGGTCAGAGAAATATTAAGTAGTGTTTAACAAGTGCTGCAGGATAATGTGCTGGAGTGCAGGGTCAGTTTGAACCACAAGGTCAGTGGTTCTAATCCTCCAGCCACTCCTCAGAAACCCTATACAGGGTCACCATGAGTCCAAACCCACTGAAAGGTACTTAACAAGTGCTAGTCAGTAAATACTGAACAGAGAATACTTTTTATTCTCTCATCTGATTCACTGTCATACACACACACACACACACAAAAAAAAAACAAAAAAAACTAATTAGTAAGAGTATGCTGTTAAAACTCTATAATATTAAAATTCCTTTCTTTGTCTTTTCTTAGGAAGCCATGCATTACATATACTTTGCATAAGCAAACTAAGCTTTACTTGGGTCAGAATTATATTAGTTTTAATCAAAAGCTTAACCACAACTTCCAGAACAAAGGAAAGATTTGACTTTTAGGACCAGTTATAAAGTGCAAGGCATATTAGAAAATAGTGAATTTATAAATATGAGGAGACATTACAGTGTTCCAGAGTAAATTTCATAAAATATATTTTTACTATTAAAAATTAGCTATTTTAGAAGTATCATGGGAAGACATAAACAGGAATAGGTTTAAACAGTTTTAACTGTGATAAAATTGTTATTGATAATGCTAAAATCATATCCTCCCAACCAAGGAAAAATAGTATGGTTTTAGTAGCACAAAAATGAAAAATAAGATGTGATTTTCTATAGTTCATGGTTTCTGTAAATGCAGATTCATAGGACTAGAGGGCATCTATCTACCTTTGACCTGAAAACAAATTACTGAAAAGGTGGGTCTTGTTTGGAAAAGGTAAAAGCTTGCTAAGTTACAGCTCCACCAGGATAATTTTCAGTGTTATAATATCACCAGAACAAAGTGGCTTCATTTAGTTTTCCCTAATATTACAAGAATTTTTAAGATTTGGTGATGAAGATAAATACAATACTTCCTTTCATTTGTAATGGAATCAGTTTAAAGAACTTTATGGGGTTCATTAGTGCAATTTACAGAATACAGTAATTGCACATGAAAAAAATTAGAATTAAAAGGATATGTGCACATTTATGTGATGTTTAATTCTTAAGTATATTATGGCTATATGAAATAGACTCCAACCAAAGGAAATACTGTTTTTGTTCTAACTCAAAAGAGTTTTATGAGAAAATTACTTGAGGTTTTCAATACATTTATTCATTCATTTGGTTATATGTTCACTTAAAATATTTACTATTACTATTGTATACCAACCTATCATTTCACACATGGTTTTAGCTTGCTATGAAAGTTTCAGAGCAAGTTAAATCAAGTCTTTTGGACAGTAAATATTTAAGACAACTTCTAGTCATATATACCATGGTGGTGGTAGTTATATGCCTCATAGCAACTCTATATGGAGACCTGATGTGGTGCTGTGGGCTAATGCATCAGACTGCAAAGTTGTTTGAACTCTAAGGTCAGTGGTTCACGCTCACCAGCTGCTCCTCAGAAACCCTATACAGGGTCGCTATGGGTCAGAATCAACTTGACGGCACTTAAGAACAACATAGAGTTTCTGAGGCTATAATCTTAAAGGGAGCAGAAAGCCTCATCTTTCTCCCAAGGAATGGCTGGTAGTTTTGAACTGCTGATCTTGAGGTTAGCATCCCTACTTGTAACCACTATGCTACCAAAACTCCTTATACAAGGGGGCATTAAAAGTTGGTGGAATGATGTCACTTAAAGACAATGACATTTTTACAAGTATCTCATGTTTCCATCCCATTGAGAATCTTCAGTATGGAAATCCTATAACGTTTTCATAATTCTAGTAAAATATCAAGAGAATTTTTCAGATTAATAAAGCCTGCCCACTATGGGTAGGAAATCCCATAGTGTGGTAGAGATCCCATACTTATGAAATGTTTGAACTAATTAAAGTGACCTTAAAAGTAGACTTTTTTGTTTGCTGCAGTGCAAAAGGTCTTTATACATCAGTACCGACTCGATGGCACCTAACAACAACAACAACATTTTATTAGCTATGAGTGCTTAAAATATTTAGACATCGCTTTTAATTAAAAAATAAAATAAAAAAGCTTAGCACATTCTCCTTGACTAGTCATCATTCTACAATTTTAAATATCACTTCTACCTTGGGAATTCTAACTTGTGAGGACTTACATAGACAAATATGAATGAGTATGAAAATCATACTCATTTCTTTGATCTAATATGTGTGACATAATTTCCCAGGCTAATTATTAATTTTTGATGAACATTTAAAAATAGACTTAAGATGTTAACTATATTTGTCTGGTTGACTGCTATATTCACTGTAAAGAATGAATCGAAAACATTATTAAATATGCTTCAGCATTTTTATCATAAGCCTAAGGATACTATTTTGCTAACCTCATTTGAATATAGTTTATGAAAACAGACCAGTGTTGAAAATATATGAAATAAAGTGGTGGTTTTGTATTGTTTTTGTGATGTTGCCTTTCAATTTAAATATTTCACATATTTCTTGATTTTTGTATACAACCTGGGAAACACATTTTCCCGTTGTTTCATGGAAGAAGGCTCTCCCCAGCATTTCCACTGCTTTAGCAACCCTCCCTCATGTGTGCATTTCCTTATTTCCAGGGTAGGGCTGTGTTCTTGGCTGTGAGGCCTATGGTTTTATCAGTTCTTTGCCAAGCAGAAAGAAGAATTATTTTTATAGTGCTTGACGCTGTGTTCCCAGTGAGAAAATGCTCAAGGACTTGGTAGTGCTAGCATCTAGATGCAGAGATTGGATCTTTTGAGACAGCAGAAACAGAAGCGATGCCAAAGGTAGTATCTGTCTTTCTATGATTTGGAAGTAGATGCATGTATTCTACAAATAGGCAACTTAGAGACATTATGTTGCTTTCATAGTGGATCATGACCTTGGAGTATTGATTACTGTTGTTAACTGTCCTAGAGTTGGTTCCAACTCATTTCTACCCTACATAGTGTTTCTGAGAAGTAGCTTGTGGGTTTGAACTGCAGACTTTGCAGTTAGTAAACCAGTGCTTATCCTAAAATGCAGCATAATCAGGGTCTGGTAGTTCATTTTACAGCTAGAGACAATTAGTGGCAAATATATGGAAATCATCCCATATTATTTCTTCAAGGATAGGATGTGAAACAGAGGGAACCTTGCCAAGTGCTACAGAAATATGGATTTCTTTAAGCCAAGAAGATCACTCAAAACTGAACTGAGTCCAAGCATTCATATCATCTGGCCTCATAGTTCTCATGTGAAGAATGCCAATGTTAATTCATTGCCTTAGTTGCTGTGGAGTATAGTGTGTTGTCTATTAGTTTGGAGTTTCTCCGACCATCTGCATGATCTTCAGTGATTAGTTTCGTTCTACTTCATGGCTTTTCCAGCTGGCTACCTTTCATTACGGTAAAGTAGAGCATCCTATTCATGTTAAAAGATAAAATTTTATTTTCATTCTATTTATTTCCTTTACACAAACCTTAGGGTGGACTCCCTTGAAAGAACTACAGATGACTAACATGTGACTTATATGATAGTAAATTTTTTTACATTTTCACAAACTTTGCCCTCATTGATCCAAGGTGAATTTGGGCACTCCATTTTTTAAAGCAATTTGCATTATGGTGGAAACTGCTCAGAAATAAGTGCCTATGTTGACATGTTTACAAAAGTGGAAACGTTCAAAGTGACCACTGAAGAAAGTGGGCTCAACAAAAGTTGACTGTTTAGACATTTCTTCTCAGGACTGTTTTTACTTGATATAAAGAATAAATTCAAGATTTCATATGTCATATTTCCTTACCAAATTTTTAAAGGCATTTTTATATTTCCTAAAATTACAAGTTAGGCTTTATATATGCTTATGATATTAAACACAGTTTCAGGGTTAAATATACTTTTATCAAATATGGTTTCCATGTTTTCTGGTGTTTTTGAAGCTTTAGTCAATTTATAATATTATCAGTTTTGTTAAAATCAGTGACTGAAATATTTGTGGAAAACAAGATGATAGTTCTTTGCATATTTCAATTCCTCTGATCAATTTTGCATAGTATTTCTATGACATATTGAAAAAGCTTCATCAGTGTTGTATTTTCTCAATTAAAGTTTAGATTTTCCCTAACATTTTCAAAAATTGCCTTTAAACAAACAAGCAAAAAATTTACTTGAACTTCAGGAGAGAGGCAACTGTGTTAATCATCTTGAGAGCAGATTAAAAACCTTATCCTACACAGGAATCCTGGTGACCTGAGTTAATTGGATACTGATCCCACGATCTCTGTACAGTGAGATGTATTAATTGCATTATTTTCCTGATATATTTAATAATACAAATAACTTACATCACTAATATGGGATGTTTATTAACATACATATTATTTTTAAAATATCAATACTACTAGTACATATTCTGTCTAGCAGGACTTGATATATAATTGTGCTGAAACATGGTTTTTGGTGGATATTCAACCTCTACTGACCAGGAATTTTTAACAAATGTTCTCAGCATGAGAAGAAAAAGGAAAATGACTCTTTCTTGAAAAATTTAACCAATTTACATACTTATTTCTTGCTCAGCAATTTTACATTTAGTGATCCTAGTTCAGTAAGATTTTCTTCTCTCTTTCAGCATACTTGCCTTTGAGTTCTTGGACAATTTTATTTCCTTGCAAGTTATTGGTAATTATCTAAAGGGTTTTTATTATTGTTTAATAGAAACTGTGAAGAAAATGATCCTGTATTTATATAAGTAATAAATTTTATTAATATTCCAGTGATCCAAATATATTTATATTCACATATAGGGGTAAAAAACAACTCCATCTACCCTTGTTTTTTCATATAGACAAAAACATGATAAAATATATGTACTATGTCAGTTGGAATGGAGCTGCAGGTTAATGCACTGGACTGCAAGGTCAGTTTGAACAAGGTTGGCGGTTCAAGCTCACCAGCTACTCCTTGGAAACCCTGTACAGGGCCGCTATGAGTTGGAACCAACTCGATGACACTTAGCAACAACCACATATAAACAAAATTTCATCACCAATATAGGTTGCTCTTGATATGATGGACAAAGATAGCAAAGAAGAAAGTGAACAGGACATAAGGGCTGTAATCATAGTACTCTTTCTGCTATTTTGAAAGTGTTGCAGCTGTAAGGACTGCTGATGTTATTAGTTGCCATGGATTTGGTTATGACTCATGGTGACAGGATGCACATCACAACAGAACATTGCCAGGTCCAGTGCCATTGTCACAATTGTTGTGATGTCGCAGCCCACTGTTGCTCACACTGCATTGATCCATTTTGTTGAGAGTATTCCTCTTTTTTGTGGACCCTCCACTTTATGAAGTACGATGCCCTTCTCCAGGGTCTGGTCTCCCCTAATAATATGTCCAAAGTAAAAGACACAAAATCTCTACATCCTCACTTCTGAGGAGGATTCTGACTACTTCTTCCAAGACATATTTGTTTGTTCTTCTAGCAGTCCATGTTGTTTTCAATATTTTTCACCAATACTGTAATTCAAATGCATCAATTCTTCTGTGTTTTCCTTATTCATTGTCCAGCTTTCATATGCATATGAAGTAATTGAAAAATACCATGAGTTGAATATTTAGTCCTCAAACTGACATCTTTGCTCTACTACTAAGAATGTTTGAAGTTAGCATTTCCTTGATGTTCTAGATAAAGTGCAAGATTCTGTAAAACACACACATACAAGCATACACTTGTGTCTTCTTGGCTCTACAAAAAGCAAATAGACAATCCAAGCAAGTTCATTATGCTTTTTTCCTTTCCTGACAAGATCACTATGCTTTACTGTAATATGATTACAATTATGTTGTATACACAAGTGAGTGTCTCTTCCATGTTTCTGCTATGACTACACATAACAGCACTGTGGGTTAACGCACCAGACTGCAAAGCCATTTGAACTGCAAGGTCAGCAGTTCAGGCTCACCAGCTGCTCCTAAGAAACCCTATACAGGGTCGCTATGGGTCAGAATTGACTTGACGGCACTGAATAACAACAACACATACAGCAAATAGACTTGGGTGGATGAAGAATTCCAGGAACTACTCTGTAGTTAGGATGTTGTTGTTGTCAGGTGCCATCGAGTCAGAACCGACTCATAGCGACCCCATGCACAGCAGAACGAAACAGTGTCCGATCCTGGGCCAATCTCACTACCGCCGCCACACTTGACACCATCAATGATGTCACCTGGCTGATCCATCTCGTTGGGGGTCTTCCTCTTTTTGTCTGACCCTCCACCTTACTCAGCATGACATCCTTCTCCAGTGACTGTTCTCTCCGGACAATGTGTCCAAAGTATGAGCAACGAAGCCTAGCCATCTTGGCCTCCAAGGAGCACTCTGGTTACACTTCTTCCAAAACAGATCTATTGGTTCTTTTGGCAGTCCATGGCACTTTCAGTATTCTCCTCCAACACCACAACTCAAAGACATCAATTCTTCTACAATTTTACTTATTCACTGTACAGCTTTCGTATCCATATGAGGTTACTGAAAATACCATGGCTTGGGTCAGGCGCACCTTAGTCCTCAAGCTGACATCTCTGCTCTTCAATACTTTAAAAAGTTCCTGTGCAGCAGATTTGCCCAATGCAATACGTCGTCTGATCTCTTGACTGCTGCTTCCGCGAGTGTTGATAGTTGATCCAAGAAGAAAGAAGTCCTTGACAACCTCAATCTCGTCTCCATTGATAAGAATGCTGTTTATTAGTCCAATGGTGAGGATTTTTGTTTTCTTTACATGTAGTTAGGATACCTATGTGAATTTAATTATTTTGTTATTATTATCTGATGTTGAGTCAGATTTATGGCAAGACCATATACAGTGGAATAAATGCTTCCCAGTCCTGGTGTGGTGCTGTGGATTAATATGCTGAACTGAAAGGTCGGTTTGAACTGCAAGGTCGGCGGTTCAAGCTCACCAGCCACTCCTTGGCAACCCTATATAGGATCGCTATGGGTCAGAACTGACTCAACAGCACTTAACAACAGCAGTCCTATGACACATATGATTGGTTACAAATTAAACCATTATAATCCTTAGGATTTTCATTGGTAGATTTTGGGAAAGACATCGTCTGGCCTTTCTTTCTTGTCTGTCTCAGTCTGGAAGCTCCACTGAAAACTGTTCAGCATTATAGCAAAATACAAGCCTCTACTGACAGATGGTGGGGGCTGTATAAAAAGAGCCGTTGCTGGGAAGCAGACCCATACTCTCCACATTTTGTGTACTGCCGAGTCAGTTCTGACTCACAGCAACCCTGCATAGTGTTTCCAAGGAGTGACTGATGGATTTGGACTGCCAACCTTGAGCTAGTAGTCCAGTGCTTATCCTACAGTGCCACACCAAGACTCCTGGTTTTCCAATTGTTGTTGCTATAAGTGCTGTGGAGTCAGTTTCAACTCATAGCAAACTCATATGGGGTTTCCAAGGAGCATGTGATGGGTTTGAACTGCTGACCTTGTGGTTCACAGTCCAGTGCTGATCCTACAGCATCACAACAGGAGTCTGCTTTTCCAATTAAAAGGTGATAATTCACTACAGAATCACTTAGGAACCCATCATTTTTGGAATTTATTAGACTTTTTAAGTTAAGAGAAACAGAAATTAAAATTGTTTTTGTTATTTCATGGTTGCTTTTCCCAGTCTGATTTTGTCTTATGTGTTGCTCTTGAAAGACTTGAGTAAGACTATTTCAGTAATTGCATCCTAACTTTTACCCTACTTTATAACATGGAACATTAAGAAATGCACTGCGTTATGTATTATGGTGAAATAAGTTAATTATAAATGCATTTTATTAAAAATATGTAATTTTACTCTGATAGCATAAATTAAAGAAAATTATTTTCATCTGTATCAACTTAGTCACATAGCATACATAATCACATGCTGCCTTGTTTTTGTTTTCATCTAAGAGAAATTTAGGCACAGCAAATGAAATATTTTGATTTTTCAGTAGTTGTTAAGTGCCATTGAATTGGCTCAGAACTATAATGACCCTGTCTAGGGTTTCTGAGGAGTACCTGGTGAGCTTGAACCACTGACCCTACAGTTCAGACGACTTTGCAGTCTGGTGCATTAACCCACAGTACCACACTAGGGTACAATTAATAAGAAGCAACTTGATTCAACATATTATTAGTTGATTTTTACAATATAAATAAATTATGGCAACAATCTCATATTTCCTTTAATACATCTGAGGTATCATTTTATAAAAATAAATACACAAAAAATATGCCTATTTCTATTGTAAGGACTATTGGGGGGAAACAGGTTCTCTTGTCAAGAAAAGGGAGATGATATACAGGCTTCTGTCAAGTCTTCCCTTAGTTTAATAGAAGGCAGAGACACAAACCACTGAGTTGTTATTTGCTGTTCAGTGACCTCCAATTTATGGTGTACATATATACAACAGAATGACATAGTACCCCGTCCTGTGTTATGTTTATAATCTTTGATAAAATTTAATCTCATTGTTGGGGATATTGTTATCAATCCATCTCCTTGAGGTTTTTCTTGTTTTTTCTTACCTTCTACTTTACCAAAAATGATGATCTTTCCTAATGATGTGTCCAAAGTAAGTGAACTGACGTCTCATCCTTCATCTAAGGAACATTCTAGCTGTATTTCTATTAAGGCTGATTGTTTTGTTCTTCTGACAGTTCAAGGTGCATTTGATACTTTTTGTCAATACCAAAACTGAGATGGAATTCTTCTATTTTTTTTTTTTCATTGTCCAACTTTTGCATGCATATGAGATGGAAGAGATGAATAAAACTATGTTTTTGGTGTATAAAATGTGGGGTATACTGTCCATATTAAGAAAGGAGTCCTTGTGATACAACAGGTAAATCATAGAGCTGCTAATTGAAAGTTTGGTAGTTCAAAACCACTGGTCACTTCATGGGAGAAAGATGAGACAGCCTGATACCA
>NW_006408753.1:1266228-1268135 GCF_000296735.1 Chrysochloris asiatica
TGACTTGATGGCAATTAACAACAATAAGTGCTGGAAGATGAACTCCTTAGGTTGCAAGGCATTTATAATATGACTGGGCAAAAGATGCCTCCTCAAAATAGAGTTGACCACGGTGACTTGAATGGAGTAAAGCTATTTGAATCTTCATTTGCTGATTGGGCACAACTCAAAATAAAGAGAAACAGATGTAAGCATCTACTAATAATCAGAACATGAAATGTAAAAAGTATGAATCTAGGAAAATTGGAAATTATAAAAAATCAAATGGAATGCATAAACATTCATTTACAAACATCCATATCCTATGTATTAGTAAGCTGAAACAGACTAGCCTTGACCATTTTGAATCTGATAATCACATGGTATACTATGTCAGGAGTGACAAACTGAGAAGGAATGGCATCACATTCATCATCAAAAATCACACATCAAGGTATGTCTTGATGTACAAAGTTGTCTATGATAGGTTAATATCCATACAGCTACAAGGAAGAACAGTTAATACTACCATTATTCAAATTTATACACCAACCACTAAAGCCAGTACTGACAAAATTGAAGAATTCTACCAACTTCTTCAGTCTGAAATTGATCAAACATGCAATCAAGATGTATTGATAATTACTGGCGATTGGAATGCAAAGGTTGGAAACAAAAAAGAATTAATTGTTGGAAAATATGGCCTTGGTGATGGAAATGAAGGTAGAGATTACAGGATAGAATTTTGCAAGACCAATGACTTCATTGTAAGTACCTTTTTTAAACAACATAAAAGATGACTATACACATGGAACTCACCAGATAGAATACACAGAAATCAAATTAACTACATCTGTAAAAAGAAATGGTAGAAAAGCTTCATATGATCTACCAAAACAAGGTCAGAGGCACACTGTGGAACAGACCATCAATTGCTCATATCCAAGTTTAGGTTGAAACTGAAGAAAAATTAAAACAAATCCACAGCAGTCAAAATTTGACTTTGATCATATCAAACCTGAATTTAGAGATCCTCTGAAGAACAGATTTGATATATTAGACACTAAAGACCAAAGACAAAAGTAGTTGTAGGATGATATCAAGAACATCACTTAGGAATAAAGCAAAAGATCATTAAGAAACAAGAAAGAAGGAAAAAACAAAACTAGTTGTCAGAAGAGATTCTGAAATTTGCTTTCTAGCATAGCGATTCTAAAGCAAATGGAAGAAGGCATGACGTACAAGAGCTGAATAGAAAGTTTCAAAGATCAGCTCAAGTCAAATATTATAATGAAATGTGCAAAGGTGAGGAGTTAGAAAACCAAAGTAAGTACATACTCAGCATTCCTCAAGCTGAGGGAAATGAAAAAAAAAAAAAAAACAAAAACAACAAAAAACATTAAAGACTTAACTTGCAGTGTTGACACATTCTATAGGCAGAATATTGAATTATGTAGAAAACATCAAATGAAAATGGAAGAATATACAGAGTCACTGGTACCAGAAAGAGATGGCTAACGTTCAACCACTTGAAGAGGTAGCATATCACCAAAAGCCAATGATAATTTAGGAAGTCCAAGGTACACTGAAGGCATTGGCAAAGAAGACGGCTCTGGAAATTGATGGAATACAAATCGAAATCTTTCAACAATCTTATGAAGCCTGAAGGTACTTACTCATCAATGCCAAGAAATTTTGAAGACAACCATCTGGCCAAATGACTGGAAAATATCCATATTTGTGCCCATTTCAAAGAAAGGTGACCCAATGGAATGCAGAAATCATTGGACAGTATCATTAATATTCCATGAAAGCAAAATTTTGCTATAGATAATTTAAAAACTACTGCAAGCATACATTGACAGAGACCTTCTGGAGGTTCAAGCCAGATTCAGAAGAGATCACAATCAAGAAATAGCACTGCTAAT
>NW_006408753.1:1268662-1277834 GCF_000296735.1 Chrysochloris asiatica
GCACTAGGCAAATCTCACAAGACTTCTTTTAAGTGTTCAAGACCAAAGACGTCAGTTTGAGGACTAAGGTGTGTCTGACCCTAGCCATAGTATTCTCAATGACCTCACATGCATGTGAAAGTTGTACAATGAAAAAGGAAGACCATAGAAGAATTGATGCATCTGAGGTATGGTGTTGGAGAGATTATTCAAAGTATCATGGACTGCCAAAAAACCAAACTGATCTGTGTTGGAAGATGCATAGCCAGAAGGCTCCTTGGAAGCCAGGATGGCTAGACTTCATCTGTCATACTTTGGGAATATTGTCCCTGTAGAAGCATATCATGTTTGGCAAACAAGAAGGTCAAAGAAAAAGAGGAAGACCCCCAACAAAGTAGATTAAAATAGTAGCAGCAGCAATGGGCTCAAGTGTAGCAACGATTGTGAGGTTGACACAGTACTAGACAGTGTTTCATTCTGTTGTGCATAGCATCTTTGTGAGTCAGTACCAACTCAATGACACTTAACAACAACAACTTTGACTGTATTTTATTCAGTCCACATTCTTTGCATTTCTGGTCTTAGATTTACAACTTGTTTCCTCATTTTGCCCTCATACAGAATATTAATCTAAAGTCATCTATAATCCACTATGATACCAGATATAGTAGTCATCTAGTGTTGCCATAATGGAAATACAAGTGAATGTCTTTAACAAATTTATTCTCTTACGGAGCTCTCTGGTAGCATAGTGTTTACGAATCAGGCTGCGAACCGCAAGGTCAGCAGTTCGAAACTACCAGCTGTTCTGCAGGAGAAAGATGAGGCTTTCTGCTCCCGTAAAGATTAACAGCCTCGGAAACCCTGTGCAGGGTCACTATGGGTTGGAACCGACTCGACGGCACTTAACAACAACAATTTACGATGCTACAGATCCAAATTAAAAATGTCAGCTCTAGAGAAAGACTCTTGCTTTGTTAATTTTTGTGGTTTTAGCCATTTGTGGGCTTGAGATCCCTTGGAGATCTCTGTGTGTCTTGGTATGAATTTTCCCCTGGGTCTAGGAGATGCAAAGCACAGGAACTACTGAAGGTCCAATGAATTAAGCCCACTCCTGCTCTTTTTTGGTGGTAGTAATTTCCTCTGATTTCTGTTAGCTTGTTTAATCCTTTTAAATCTCAAAAGAGATTTATTCAAGATACAACCTAATTCTGTAGATTATACCCTGTCTCATTAACATAATTGGTCTAATCCTTCCTCATTAACATTATAGAGATGGGAATTTAAAATACAAAGGATAATTATAACTGATCACAAAATAGTGGGTAATTATATAATACTAAGAATCATGGCCCAGCCAAGTCCACAAATTTTGGGATACACAATTCAACCCATAACAACAGAAATAATTATTTTCATTCAAAATGAACTGATTTTCAAAGTTATAGTGATGCTGGATTCTACACAAAAGACAAGGAATAGAAAATCATAGATTATTTGTATCATCACATAATGCTCATTTGCTTCATGGAATAAGTAATTTTATATGCTCATGATACATCAAAAATCCCATAGCTGCAAAATCAGTATCTACTCATAGGTCAGAGTAGAACTACCCTGTAAGGGTTCTACGGTTTTACATTTTTAGGAAAGCAGATTTGTATAACTATTTGTGTAGAGTAGCTGGTGGGTTCAAACTACCCACCTATGATTTAGCAGATAAGCACTTAACTACTATGTTACCAGGGCTCATTTCTGGTGCATTGTTGTTGTTGTTAAATGCCGATGAGTGGATTCCAACCCACATAAGCTTGTGCTTAGTTTTGGTGGAAGTTTGGCAACATAGTAGCCTCCAAATAAATACCTTCCTGATTTGACTGCTATGTAATTCAGTACTAGGTCTGAAAGCTGACACCTCATTTGCCATGCCATTATTCTTTTTTATTTTTTTGACTACAAATGAATTTCTTTTTTTCTGTAGTATTTCTGATTTTTAAATTTTTCTCTGCATATTTTCTCATGTCCTCTAAAAATATGTATTTTAAAATTTGCTTTTCGCTTCTTTTTGTTGTTGTTGCTAAGCACTGTCAAGATAGTTTGGACTTAGTGATACTACTTACAATAGAACTGAACACAGTCCCATCTGGCTGCATCCTCACAATTGCATCCTCACAATAGCAACTGGTGTATGAATCCATCTTGTTGAAGGTCTGGCTTTTTTTCACTCTCTACCAACCATGATTTTTTTTTCCAGGGTCTGGTAAAGATAATGATCTCCTTCTCTTCTCAGAATATCACATTTGATACAGTGGAGGGTCAACAGATAAAATAGGATGATTTCTAAAGAGATAGACTGACTCGCGGCAACAACAATGGGCTCAAACAATTGTGAGGCTTGATTAGGACCAAGCAGTGTTTCTTTCTGTTGTGCATAAAGTCATTAGGAGTTGGAACAACAGCAACAAGTAAAGATGATATCCTCTGAAGTAAATATTCTCTTAAGTTTTGCTAAGTATACTAGGAAGATAGGTCTTCAAAATTATTCTTGTTCTGAGGAATTCAGCATTTCAAGTGTACTTCCATGTTGTTGTTAAGTGCTGTCAAGCTGGTTCTGACTCATGCTGACCCTGTATAGTAGGGTTTCCGAGAAGCAGTTGGTGGGTTTGAACTGCCGACCTTGGCAGTCAAACTTACTTTGTGGTCCAGTTCTTATTCTATAACATCATGCCCAGATGCAGTTTACTTCCATAAGGCGTGGTGTGTATCTTACTTCAATTATGTTGTTGTTGTTAAGTACCATCAAGTCGTTTCCGACCCATAGTGATCCTGTGTAGGGTTTCCAAGGAGCAACTGGTGAGCTTGAACCGTCGACCTTGCAGTTCAGACTGACTTTGCAGTATGGTGCATTAACCCACAGAGCCACACCAGGACTCCCCTGGAATCGGAGAACTTGCTGAAATGATGTATACAACATTTCCTACAGTCTGTATCTCTCATTTATCCCTTTCTTTCGATTTCTAAAGTTTGTTCTGCAGACTGTCCTTTTTATTCCTATCTTACACTCTGGTATCATAGTAATCTTCCAAAAGGACATGTTTAAATAACACCCAAATTAAAAAAAAAAAAAAAAAAAAAAAAGCTTCAGACAAAATCAAGACTCCTAAACATCACTTTTTAATATCCCTCATAACTTAGGCCCCATCTCTATGTTCAAAGTTAATTAAAATACTTTGTTTTCTATCAAATTGAACTATGTGCTCTGTGGATTCTTTGTACTTTCCTGCCTTGACTTAAGCAGTGTTTTGTGTGAAATGGCCCCCCTCACATATTCTCATTTGGAAATCCTTCTGTCTTTGAGGATTAGCCCAAGCACAACCCTAAGTCCACAAAGAACCTTTTAACTGACTTTTAAGACAGTGCAGTTATAATTATTTATGTACATGAATTATTCTTTAAGCCCCTTAAAGACAGAATTTGCACATGAATCATCTTTGTATATCCCTAGCATGGTGTTTTACACTTAATGAGGCCTCATCAAGGAAATAAGGAATACAAATAAAGTAATTCAGGTGATGCATGGTACTCCGCCTTGATCTTTACATGGAGTGGTCCTCACAAGTCAAATACAAAATACCTAGAAATACTGAGTTTGAATGTTTCAGGAAAGTTTATCATAGGAAGGATTGCTAATAAATTGATAAAAAGCTGTCCTCAAAGAGATCCCAGTCTAATCCTGAAGAAGGCAAGGTATGCTACAGCAACAAACAACTAAATGTAATACAGAAAGCCTCAGTAAGTGGTGTCAACCTAAGGGCTAAGCAAACATGCAGGGAGACTATTCCTGTGGAGGGCTGGTCAGCTAAGTCCTTGTGTAGAAGGAGAGTTGGTTCATGCATAATCAACAGAATTTGTGTAGTGAGAGTGGCGGCAAGGGTGACTTTAGAATTGAGTTCTTGGTTAGTTATGGCTTCAGTCAAGGTAAACGAAAAACCAAAAGTAAATATGAAAGAGCATAATCTATGACAAAGTAGGCTCTCTAGATCTAACTAACTTCTAGAGCTCTTCCAGAAATAAGGGTTAAGTTCTGGGATATTGCTAGATTTCTGTAAGGGTCAAAGCAACCTTATTTATATCAAGCTGCTTTCAAGATCCAGTAGTTTTGTCGTTGTTAAGTGCTGTCGAATTGTTTCCAACCCATAGTGACCTTGTATAGGGTTTCCAGGGAGCAGCTGGTGAGCTTGAACCACCGACCTAGTGGTTCAAATGAGTTTGCAGTCCAGCACATTAGCCCATAGTACTACACCAGGATTCCAGTAATGTCATATAAATAGAAATATCCCCTTATTTTGGGAATAAAGTAAAAAATAAAAATTAAAGTCTCGAAACAGATTTAGAATTTATGTGACACCTTCATTCCTTCTTCAACTAACAATTCAATCAAATAAAGTAATCTTTGTAAAACTGAAGGACAATGATTTTATCAAGACAATTTATTTAGAGTATGTCCTTTATAAGACAGCCAGTATTAACAAATATTTTTTAAACATGGTATTGTCCCTTCAACCAAGGTACTCAAATAATTATTCCTTTCAAAAGGCAGTAACTCTTTCTGCCTTTTGACTGGTCCTCACCTACATGAAACCATTTTTTTTTTTTTTAATACTGTACTATGTCAATTCCAAATAATACTAATAGCATAGCACATGAATAATTGATTGAATTTATTATACTTAGCATTTTCAGCAAATTTCCATGAGCCTCAAAGAGACCAGTATTAAATGTGCTTTAAAGTGCTAAAGAAAACGGGAAGTTTCTGCAATTTGATTAATTGACACCCTAAGGACAAGACCTACTCACCTGCAGAGATGCTAACTATGCAAAGATGAAAGTGTGTGAGAACAGAATTATAATTACCTGGGGTTAGGTCAAGAAAGAGTTCACTATATTATTTAATGGGATATTCAATAGTTTGCTGAAGGATCAAGGTTTGCTGGCATTTTTAATTCTATATGTTTCATATAATTTATACACATATAACAGTAGAATTATAACTTTGAAAAGGTTACTAAAAAGAGCCCTTCATTTGTTTCATGTGTTCCCAAATTTTCTTTGTGTAAACATTCCTATAGTTCTATATGCAGTTAAATTTTTGCTGTCTCTCATTCTTCATTTGTGTGTGTGTGTGTGCATTTTAAAGGGTCTTCTTCTAATTTTAGCTATCCTTCAATGAAAATGTTACCCCACTATGAATACTTCTGAGATCTACTGGACTGAAATCATCTCTTCAATCTCAGCAATTTCTTCATGCTTCACTTTCTTCTGCTCTTCTATGACCTGTGGTTTCTCTTATCATTGTTTATGTACCACTTTATATCTTACTACATATTACAAATATATTTGTAGTTGTTTGTCGTTGCCCAATTGATTTTGACACATAGTGACCACATGTGTGCAGAGTAGAACTGCTTCATGGGTTTTCAAGCCTCTGACCTTTTGGAAGCAGCCAGCCAGGTCTGTCTTCCTAGACACAGTTAGGTGGGTTTGAACTGCCAACACTGAGTAGTAGCTGAGCACTTGACATTTTAAACCACCCAAGGATGCAGATACACACAGAGGGAAAGTAAAAACATATTGATACTGTGGTTCTGGAGTCCTGGTGTGGCACTAGGGGATAATAGACTAGACCACAAAGTCAGTTTGAACTCCAAGGTCGGTAGTTCAAACTCACCAGCTGTTCCTTGGAAACATGTATGTATGTATGTATGTATGTGTATATATTTGATAGGTAGATAGATAGATAGATAGATAGATAGATAGATACACATACATAAACACGCACACATATGTATTAAACATTTATTCAATCTGTATGCTGAAGAATGTTGCGTTAAGTATTGGAAAATTACTCCACAATCCTCAACATGAAGATGATATAATCTTGCTTGCTAGAAGTGAAGAGGACTTGAAATACTTAGGAAAATCAGACTACAGACTTCAGTGTGGATTGCACTTCAATGCAGAGAAAACAAAATCCTCACCACTGCACCAATAAATAACATAATGATAAATGCAGAAAAGATAGTATTTTTCAAATCCACAATCAACACTCAAGGAAGCAGTAGTCAAGAAATCAAAAAACATATTGCATTAGGCATATTTGTTGCAAAAGACTTCTTTAAAGTGTTAAAGAGCTAAGATGTAACTTTTAGGACTAAGGTGCGCTTGATCCAAACAATGGTATTTTCAATTGCCTTACATACCAGAAGAACCAAAAAAATCTGTCTTGGAAGAAGTACGTGCAGCCAGAATGCTCTTTGGAAATAAGGATGGTTTAATATTTGTCTCATTTGTCTTAAGATGTCTTTGGACACATTATCAAGAGGGACTAGTCCCTGGAAAAGAGCATCATGCAGGGCAAAACACAGTGTCAATGAAAAATCAGATGACTCATATGTTTATTTATCATTTAGCAATATTCTTAAATTAATTGAATTTTTATAAAGCTATAACATATAATTTAAGCTTTTACATTTTAATTTGATATATGAGCTCTGATATGAGCTAACATGACTAAGTTTTGTGAAGTTTCATTTTTTTCTCCTTAAAGTTAAATAATTTTAAACAAATCTTTACTTCATAATAGACTGATTACATGATTAATTTTTACCTTTGGTGGGATCATTGAGGTCAGCCAAGAATATGGTATGACCTAGGTTAGGTGTGCTGGAATTCAGACAAGAAGAAATGAAAATTGCAGGCTTTTTTGGCACTTTTTTGGCTTTCCATGAAGCAATGAAAAAAAGGTAGGACAGGATATTGCTGTTCATTGTTGTCAAATGCGCTCTGACTCATGTTGACCTTATGTATAACAGAATAAAATATTACATGGTCCTGTACACTAGTTAAGGAGCACGGGTAGCGTAGTGGTTACGAGTCAGGATGCCAACCCCAAGGTCAGCAGTTCGAAACTACCAGTGGTTCCGCGGGAGAAAGATGAGGCTTTCTGCTCCCGTAAAGATTTACAGCCTCGGAAACCCTGTGCAGGGTCACTATGAGTCGGAACTGACTCCACGGTACTTAACAACAATAACACATACTAGTTATCGTCATTTGTATGTTGATACATTTGGGGGACTATTAAGTAATGCTCATCTGTCAACACTGTATCTCTCTATATTGCATGTTGTCCATAAGGTGCTCATTGGCTAATTTTCATAAAAAGATCACAAGGCCTTTTTTCTTGATCTGTCCTAATGTGTAAGGTCTGCTGAAACTTGTCTATTACGGTGGACCTGATGTTATTTGAAATTCTGTTGGTGTAATTGTCAATATCATAGAAGTCATGGTGTGGTGCTGTGGTTTAATGCACTAGACAGCAAAGTCAGTTTGAACTGCAAAGTTGTCTGTTCAACATCACTAGCTGCTCCTAGAAAACCCTATACAGGTTTACCATGGGTTAAAAACAAGTTGTCGGCATTTAACGCCACCACCAACTATTGCCAACATCATAGCAACAAAAATGCTGCCACAGTACATACAACAAACTGATGCGTGGTAGGGATGGAGTGATAAAAACCCTAAAACTCAGAAAAAGAGGAAACAGTTTATTTCAACATTTTTATCAAATCTTAACTTCCATGAGATAATTTACTGATCAATAATTTTTTCCCAATTATTTTATTATGCTTTCAGACCAAATTTAGGGCACTAAGGAGTCCTGGTGTGGTGCTGTGGGCTAGTGCGTCAGACTGCAAAGTCGTTTGAACAGCAAGGTCAGTGGTTCAAGCTCACCAGATTCTCCTTGGAAACTCTATACAGGGTTGCTATGGGTCTGGATCAACTCAATGACACTTAACAACAACAAATCTTGATTATGAAATGTAGATATTTAGGACTAAGTTGGTAGGTAGGGCAAAAAAAGAAATGTGCTTAAATAAGCATTCTTAGCCTTTAGTCACCCTTGTAAGAAATGCCTGTAGAAGAGAAGTGAGAAAAATATTTAACAAAAATTCAGAAAGAAATTATTTAAAAACTCTCTAAAAAAATAGACACTTACAAATTCCACATACAGGAACAAAAATTCTGACATCTGTAGTTGATCTATTCATTAAAATAAGACAGTCTGTGTAGACCATTTCTGTAACTCTTTTGCAGACTGGCTTAACTTTTCAATCTCATAAATTGGAGATGGGCTGTTTAGTTTATTGGTAATTGCAGTAGAAGCAGAATGGTCCTGTTTGCCAGTCCACAAACCCCATAGATGTTTATCCACTCTCGGCAGTACCAGCCTTCTGCATTATTTCAGCTAAGGACGTTCCTCGATGAAAAAACAGCAGCTGCTCACTGAAAATAAACTTGTTTCTGTTTATGCTGTCAGCAGAAAACTGTTTTAAAAAATCATTAGATGCATCATGCTGTTGCAGTATGTTAAATTGTGAAGCATAAAGTAACATTCCTAAAAGACATGGACTGGGTTGCCTCTGTGACTTCATCACATAATTAGCCTCTTCATTCTGAATAATTCAGATGCAGGTTAAGATAGGTGATCTCAGATATTCAAACAAAATGTTAGTGATTCTGAGGTCAGGGGTTGAAACCTTTTGTGAGTTTGTAAACTCATCACCAAGGAAAACGTGGAAAATGCTACATTAAGTCCGGGGATATGGCACTACCAATATCAATCATTGCAATCTTGGAGGAGTCTCTTGATCAATCTGAGCTGCAATTTTTCCATTTGACTTACATGGTCTTAAGACCATGCTTTAAAAGTTTTAAAATTTCCCATTTTGATCATGAAATCATTCTATTGCTAGCATTTTAAATCAGTTGTGAAATTATGCATGGCTGTTATGGTTGTATTATGTTTATTGTTAAGTGCTGTCCAGTTGATTCCTATTCTTAGAGACTATATACAGGGTTTCTGAGGAGCAACTGGTGGGTTTGAACTGCCTACCTTGTCGTTCCCAGCTCAGTGTTGATCCTATCAATTCAATTGCATATAACAACAACAACGGTGGTGGTTGTGGTTGTGTGCCTTTGAAATGGTTTCGACACACAGCAACCCAATATAGAGCTTCCAAGGGTGCAAATAATTATGGAAGCAGAAAGCCTTATCTTTCTCCCATAGAGCAACTGGTAGATTTGAACTACTGACCTTGAGGCAAACAACCGAGCTGTTAATCCATTATGCTGC
>NW_006408753.1:1278200-1280813 GCF_000296735.1 Chrysochloris asiatica
AACAGCTGCCCCCTCAAAGTGGAGTTCAGTGTGACATTGTGAATGGAGTAAAGACTTCAGGACCTTCATTTCCTGATGAGGTACAACTCACAATGAATAAAAACAACTGCAAACATTCTTTAGTAATTGGAACACGGAATCACAAAGGATTAATCTAGGAAAATGGAAATTTGTCAAAAATAAAATAGAACACATAAGCAACAATATCCTAGGCATTAGTGAGCTGAAATGGACTGGTATTGATCATTTTGAACCTTAACATCACATAGTTTACTATGCTGGGGATGACAAATTGAAGAGGAGTGGCATTGCATTCATCATCAAAAAGAATTTATCAAGATCTCTCTTACAGTACAACACTGTGTGTGATACAATAATATTCATACACCTACAAGGAAGATCCATTAATATCACTATTATTCAAAAGTATGCACCACCCATTAAAGCTAGTGTTGATGAAATTGATGAATTCTACCAACTTCTTCAGTCTGAAATTGATCAAACATGCAATTAAGATGTATTGACCATTACTGGTGATTGGAATGCAAAGGTTGGAATAAAAAAGGAAGGGTCAATAGTTGGAAAATATAGCTTTGGTGAAAGAAACGAAGCTAGGGATTGCATGATATACTTTTATAAGACCAATGACTTTTTCTTTGCAAGTATTTTTTAAACAACACAAAAGATAACTATATACATGGACTTCTCCAGATAGAGTTCATATAAATCAAACTGACTATAATCGTGGAAAGAAATGGTAGAAAAACTCCATATCATCAGCCAAAACAAGACCAGGAGCAGATTGTGGAACAGATAATTCATTACTCATATGCAAGTTCATGCTGAAGCTGAAGAACATTTTAAAAAATTAACACAAGTTGAAATATAACCTTGATCATATCCCACCTGAATTTAGGGATCATCTGAACATATATGATGCATTATTCAGTAAAGACTTAAGACCTGAAGAGATGTGGAATGACATAAAGAACACCATACAGGGAAAAAGCAAAAGGTCATTAAGAAGACAAGAAAGAAGAAAAAACCAAAACGGATGTCAGAAGATACTCTGGAACTTTCTCCCTAGCACAGAGATGCTAAAACAAAGGGAAGAAGGGAGGAGATACAAGAGCTGAATGTAAAATTTCAAAGGTCAGCTTGAGAAGACAAAGTCAAATATTATGATGAAATGTGCAAAGACCTGGAGTTAGAAAACTAAAAGGGAAGAATACACTCAGCATTCCTCAAGTTAAGGGGAATACCTAATCCTTGACTTGCAGTATTATGGCTCATTTTGGCAAAATATTGAATAATGCAGAAAGAAGATGGAAGGAATGCATAGAGTCACAGCACCAAAAATAAATGGTCAATGTTCAATCATTTCAAGAAATAGCATATGATCAAGAGCCAGCAGTACTGAAGGAAGAAGTCCAAGGTTCATTGAAGGTATTGGCAAAAAATAAGTCACTGGGGTTTGATGAAATACAAATTAAAATCTTTCAAAAAATGATGTAGCATGGAGGCACTCACTCATCTATGCCAAGAAATTTGGAGGACAACTACTGTCCAACTCTGTGGAAGAGATCCTTATTTGTATGCACTCCAAAGAGAATTGACCCAATGGAATAAGGAAATCGTTGGGCAAAATCATTACCATCACATGCAAGTAAGAGTTTGCAAAAGATACTACAAAAAAGGCTGCAACCATACATGGACAGACACGTTCCATAGGTTCAATCCCGATTCAAAAAAGGACATGAAACTAGAGACATAATTGCTAACATCAGCTGATTCTTGGCTGAGAGCAGACAATAGCAGAAAAATGTTTGCCTGTATTTTATTTACTATGCAAAGGCTTTGAATCATGTGAATCATGGAAAGCTATGGACAACAATGTGGAGAATTCATACTCCAGAACACTTAATTATGCTCATGAGTAACCTGTACATAGACCAAGGGGCAATAGGTCAAAAAGAACAAAGGAACACTGAATGGATTAAAATTAGCAAATGTGTGCTCCAGGATTTTATTCTTTCAATTTAACATATTCAGTCTGTGTGCTGCATAATCCTAGAAGCTGAATTATATGAAGAAAACATGGCATCAGGATTTGATAATCATTAACAACCTGCAATATGCAATGATGCAACCTTGCTTTCTGAAAACGAAGACGATTTGAAACACTTACTGATGAAGATGAAAGACTTAAGTTTGGGTTGTACCTTAATGTAAATAAAACAAAATTTCTCACCACTGGCTCAATAACCAACAGTCTATCATGCAATCCCTAGCTCCCTAGCTTTGTTTCTATCACCAAAGCTATATTTTCCAACTACTGATCCTTCCTTTTTGTTTGCAACCTTTGAATTCCAATCACTGGTAATAATCAATTTCAGACTGAAGAAGTTGGTAGAATTTGTCAATTTTCATCAATACTAGCTTTAGTGGGTGGTGCATACATTTGAGTAACAGTGATTATTAATGGGTCTTCCTTGTAGGCGTATGGATACTATCATATCGCACTCAGCATTGTACTGCAAGACAGATCTTAATGAATTCTTTTTGATGATGAATGCAATGCTATTCCTCTTTGTCATTCCCAGCATAGTAAAC
>NW_006408753.1:1283198-1284446 GCF_000296735.1 Chrysochloris asiatica
CAAAGAAGAAGAATCAGTCACTGGAGAATATGGCTTTGGTGACAGAAATGATGCCATGATTGAATTTTGCAAGACCAATGACTTCTTCATTGTAAATACTATTTTTAAACAATGTAGAAGATGAGTATACACATGGACCTCCCCAGATGGAATACACAGAAATAAAATTGACTGCATCTGTGGCAAGAGAGGGCGGAAAAGTATAAGAGCATCAGCCAAAACAAGTCCAGGAGCAGATTGTGGAACAGGTCATCAATTGCTCATATACAAGTTCAGGATAAAGCTGAAGAATTTTAGTATTAAGTGCACAAGAGCCATCTTGGCTGTGACCTTGAACATATCCTACCTGATTATAGGGATTAGAGACTATTTCATGACCAGATTTGATTCATTAGGCACTAATGACTCTGTACCAGTAGAGCTGTGGGATGGTATCAAGAACATCACACAGGAAAAAAGAAAAAGGTTATTACGAAGACAAGAAAGGCAAAAGAAAAAAAAGACCAAAGTTGGTATTAGAAGAGACTGAAACTTTCTCTCAAGTATATCAATGCTAAAGCAAATGAAAAAGAAAAAAAAGAAAACAAAAAAGAGAGAAGGTAAAAGAGTTGAAGATAAAATTTCAAGGCACACAGCTTAATAAGACAAAGTCAAGTCATATAATTAAATGTGTTAAGACCCAGAGTAAAAAAAACAAAAAGGAAAGAACATCTTAGCTTTTCTCAAGTTGAAATAACTGAATAAAAAATTGAGCCTTAATATGTGGTATTCAAGGATTCTATGGGGAAAATATTGAGTGATGCAGAAAGCATTCAAAAGAAGATGGATGGACTATACAGAGTCACTGTTCCAAAAAGAACAATTGTCATTGCTTTGTTATAGTCTAAGGTACATTAAAGGCATTGACAAACAAACAAAAAAAGCCTCTGGGAACTGATGGACTACAAACTAAAATCTTTCAACAAACTGATGCAGCACTAGAGGCAAGAAATTTGAAAGACATCTCCCTGCCTACTGATTGGAAGAAATCCATATTTGTGCCCATTCCAAATAGAGGTGACCCAATGAAATGCACAAATAAAACACTATCGTTAATATCACATGCAAGCAAAATTTTGCTATAGATAATAAAAAATAAAATAAAAACAGTACATTGACAGGAACTGCCTGGAGTTCAAGAAGAGGATGTGTAGTGAGTGATATGATAGCTAATTTCAGATGGATCTTGGCTGGAAGCAATATCGCTGA
>NW_006408753.1:1286011-1291480 GCF_000296735.1 Chrysochloris asiatica
TTCATTCACTCATCACTCTTTCCAACACTTCATAAGTCAGCAATTTTAATGTAAGCTATTCTTATAGATAAGGAGCTCTGGTAGTGTAGTGGTTACAAGTTGGGCTGCTAACCTAAACATCAGCAGTTCAAAACTACCAGTGGTTCTGTGGGAAAAAGATGAGGCTTTCTGCTCCCATAAAGATTTATAGCCTTAGAAACCATATACAGGGTTGCTATGGGTCGAAACTGACTTGACGGCACTTAACAACAACAACAACAACATTCTTAAAGATGCCTACTGGAAAGCTGGTGTGGTGCTGTAGGATAAGAACTGGACTGCAAGGTTCAAATGCACCAACCATTCCTTGGAAACCCTATACAGGGAAGCTATGTGCTAGAACTGACTCTACAGCACTTATCAACAACAGATGCCTACTAGTATTTCCTTATATTTTTAAATTTTGGATGTTATGGATGTCAGTTATTTTTTCATGTATTTATTGATCATTCATATACCTATTTTTTAAGTTGTGCTGTTCAAATATTTTGCCAATTAAAAAACAGGAATTCACAAAGTTCCTAGAAACAAATGAGAATGAAAACACAACATTCAAAATCTTTGGGACACAGCGAAAGTGGTGCTGAGAGGACAATTTATTGAAATAAATGTGCACATCCAAAAAGAAGAAAGACCCAAAATTAACACATTAACACAACATCTACAACAATTAGAAACAGACCATCAGAGGGAACCTACAGCCACCAAAAGAAAAGAAATAGTAAAAATTACAGCAGAAATAAATGAGATAGAAAACAGAAAAACTATAGAAAGAATCAACAGGACAAGAAGCTGGTTCTTTGAAAGGATTACAAAATTGACAATCCACTGGCAAAGCTAACAAAATAAAAGAGGGAGAAGACACAAATAACTCACATTAGAAACCACATTGGTGATGTCACAATGGAATAAAAGGAAATCAAAAGGATAATGACAGAACACTACGAAAAGTTGTACTCCAACAAATTTGAAAACTTAGAAGAGATGGATACAGTTTTAGAAAAACACGACCTATCTAAACTTACACAGAGTGAAGTAGAAAACCTGAACAGACCAATATCAAAATAAGAAATTGATCAGGTCATCAAAAACTCCCATCCAAAAAAAGTCCAGGCCCAGATGGCTTCACAGGTGAGTTCTACCAAACATTCAGGGAAAAGCTGTCACAAATCTACACAAATTATTACAGAAGACAGAGGAGGATAGAAAACTTTGTAATACATTTTATGAAGAAAGCATGACCTTCATACCAAAACCAGGGAGGACATCACTAAGAAAGAAAAGTATAGACCAATATCCCTCGTGAACATAGATGCAAAACTTCTCAACAAAATGCTAGCCAACAGAATCCAGCAGCACATCAAAAAAATAATACATCATAATCAAGTGGGATTCATATCAGGGATATAAGGATGGTTCAACATTAGAAAAACACTCAACGAAATCCACCATATAAATAAGAAAACAAGAAAAGAATCACATGATCATATCTATTGATACAGAAAAGGCATTTGACAAAATCCAACATCCATTCCTGATAAAAACACTCAACAAATTAGAAATTGAAGGGAAATACCTCAACATAATTAAGAGAATATATACGAAATCAACAGCCTACATTACTCTCAATGGAGAGAAATGGAAAGCCTTCTGTCTGCCAACAGGAACCAGACAAGGATGCCCTTAGTCACCACTCCTACTCAATATTTTGCTGGAAGACTTAGCAAGAGTTATACAGCAAGATATGGAAATTAAAGACATCCAAATTGGCAAAGAGGAAGTAAAACTCTCTCTATTTGCAGATGATATTATCCTATACATAGGAAACCCCAAAGACTCAGTAAAAAAGCTATTAGACCTCATTGAAAGATTCAGCAAAGTGGCAGGGTAAAACATCAACATACAAAAATCAGTTGGATTCCTCTATACCAAAATCAACAGCAATGAAAAGGACATTAGAAAAGCAATAACATTTATAATAGCCTCCCCAAGGATGAAATATCTAGGAATAAATGTAACCAGAGAAACAAAGGACCTATACAAAGAAATCTGCAAGACACTACTACAAGACAGCAAAAGAGACCTACAAAAATGCAAGAATGTACCATGCTCCTAGATAGGAAGACTTAATATTGTGAAAATGTCAATACTGCCAAAACTAATTTACACATATCATGTAATTCCAATCCAGATTCCAACACCCTTCTTCAAAGTGATGGAAAAAATTATTACAAACTTTATATGGAAAGGAAAGAGACCCAGGATAAGCAATGCACTGCTTAAGAAGAAGAATAAAGGTGGTAACCTCTTATTCCTTAATTTCAAAATTTATTACATGGCTACAGTGGTCAAAGAAGCAGCTCTGGTAGTGTAGTGCTTACGATTTGGGCTGTTAACCTCAGGGTAGGTAGTTCAAAACTACCAGCTGTTCCGCAGGAGAAAGAGGAGGCTTTCTGCTCCCATAAAGATTTACTGCCTCTGAAACCCTGTACAGGGTCGCTATGAGTCAGAACAGACTGCACGGCACATAACAACAACAATAACAGTGGTCAAAACAGCTTGGTACTGGTACAATGAAAGATACATTGATCAATGGAACAGACTCGAGAATCCAGAAATTAACCCATCATATGCAGCCAACTGAATTTGAACAAAGTGGCTAAATATATTGCAAGAGGAGGTGATAATCTCTTCAACAGTTGGTGCTGGCAGAACTGGAAAGTGATATGCAAAAGAATGAAACAAGACTTTTACCTCATGCCTTATACAAAAACCAATTCATCATGGACTAAAGATCTAAAGGTGAATCCCAAAATTATGAAGGTCATCAATGAAAAACTAGGGACAAATATGAGGACTCTAACTAATTCAGGGCATACACAGACTAACAAACATTTTGAAAACTACACAAACAATAGTAGATAAAATAGATGATTGGGAGATACTAGAAGTTAAAAACTTATATGCATCAAAAGTCTTTACCGAAAGAGTAAAAAAGGGAACCCACATAATGGGGAAAAAAATCTTTTACAATGAAACATCAGACAAAGGACTCATTTCTAAAATACATAGGAAACTACTACATGTCTACAAGAAAAAGACAAAAAAAAACATGGCCACAGGATATGAACAAGCCCTTCACCAAGGAGGAAATTCGGGGAGCCAACAAACAAATGAAAAAATGTTCACGATCACTAGCCATTAGAGAGATGCAATGCAAAACAACAGTGAGATATCATCTCACAGCAGCAGTAACAGCAAAGATCAAAAAAGTAGAGGGCAGTAAATGCTGGCGAGGATGCAGAGAGACTAGGACGCTCCTGCATTGCTGGTGGGATTGCAAAATGGTCCAACCACTCTGGAAAACAATATGATGCTTCCTCAGAAGGTTGGAAATAGAAATACCTTATGATCTAGCAATTCCTCTACTAGGTATTTAACCACAAGAAATATGAGCCATAACATGAGTAGACATATGCACACCAGTGTTCATAACAGCACTATTTACAATAGCAAAAAGATGGAGACAGCCAAAGTGCCCATCAATTCAAGAATGTATAAACAAACTGTGGTACATACACACAATGGAATATTATGCTACCTTGAAGAATAACAAGGAAGCTGCAAGCCACCGCATAACATGGATGAACCTTTGAACGTTATGTTGAGTGAAATTAGTCAGTCATAAAAGGAGAAATACCATATAGGACCACTACTGTAAAAGAGCAAGAAAAAGACCCATACTAAAAAGGAGAAAAAAAAAATTCTTTGCTGGTTACCGGGAGGTGGGGAGTGGGGTGAGGGGAGGAAGGACAAGGTGGAACACAGGGTAGGGAACAGACACAGGACAGTTTGGGTGCAAACTTGCATACCATTGTAAAATAGATACTTGAGGGGGAGACAAAGGAATAGTCAGAAGTATCATCATAGAAAGCTTGTAAGTCCGTTTTCTGCCTGTAACTGATTGGAATACCTACAGTAGGGCTACAACTTGACCAGTGAAGGTGACTTCTTGCAGAACCTCTGCATTGCATAACACCATAGGTGGAATCCTGAACCCATCTAGAATCTTCTGAGGTGGAAAATCTCCACTTGAAAGGACAAGCAGAACAGCCTGGAGTGGCTGGAAGAACAGAAAATACTTCTTGAAAGAAAGACTGACAGGAAAAATGAAAAACAATAAACGTAGTCTGACTGACTACTACAAGAACAAGCAAGTTCTTCACCCAGGAGACATCAAGGCAAGTGGTCGGATCCCCTCAGGGCAAACCCCCTTTCAAGACTAAGACTCAAGGTGAATACAAAAGTAGACATGCACTCTGACTGGTGACCACGTTGGTCATCTATAAGGGGAAGCGAGGGAAAAACATCAATAAAGCTGCGAGCTAAGTCCTACCACATTCAATAGACTCCTGTGAACCCAGGTTGACACCTGGTTAGCCAGCAGTTTGGCAAGACCTGGGGACTCCTGGGCCCAGAGTCAGTGACAGCCATAGAGGACTAGAGCGGAGAGTGAAGTGTCCAGCAGCTAAGAAGTGAGGGTATATGCACAAGAACACCCTCGCTTGTAGATAATATCCACTTGACCTAGCTTCAATGACTGGATGATCAGAACTCAACTAGAAGAAGAAAGGAGAGGGAAAAAAAAAAAAGTAATCTGATACAATTTGATGATACAATTTGATGCAGTAGCTCAAAAGAGGGAACAAATCTCTACAGCAAAGACCATTCCCATCCCCTCGATACACAGGGTAGACAGGGATGGACAACTTGGACTTTGGCTGAAAGGAGATGGGGATAGGATTCTTGTGGTACAATAGTGAATCATTGCTATCAAGACTGACTGTGAGGTTTGGGAATATGAAGATAGACATTTTGTAGCAAAAGGAGAGGAGTGGCTAACTTTGCAGTCCAGGAGTGGAGGTCCCTGGGACCATCAATGGAGAAGAGGGGAGTGAGGGACCCTACCCAGAGAAACAGCGATGCCAGGGATAGAGGCAGGGACTGTGACGTGGAGAGATGGATCTGCTGGGAACTCTAGACCCAGAGAGGGAGAGGGGCTGTGTGCTGATTACCAGGGGGCAGGCTTGAGGGGTATACCTTTGGTTGTTTGTTGATGCATGGAGGGGATTGTAATCATGGCATGAAACAATATATGACAGGATGAATGTAAAGCTAATGTTCTCCCATGTAAACTATCACATAATGCATAATAAAACATTAAAAAGAAAATATTGGGTTGTCTTTTTATTATGTGTTCCAAATGTTTTCTCCTACTTTGTTCTATAGGCTTGCTATGAGTTGGAATTGACTTAGTAGCAGTGGATCTTGGTGTTTCATTTCCATAATTGTTGTTGTTGTTAAGTACCATTGAGTCGGTTCCAACCCATAGCGACCCTGTACAGGGTTTCCGAGGTGTAAATCTTTACG
>NW_006408753.1:1292590-1299917 GCF_000296735.1 Chrysochloris asiatica
TCATCATCTCTGCCTCCATCTCAGGCATCACTGCTTCTCTGGGTAGGGACCCGCTCTCTGCTCTTCTCCCTGGAGGGTCCCAGGGACCTCTACTCCTAGACTACAAAGTTAATCACTCCTCTCCTTGCTACAAAACATCCACCTTTATATTCCCAACCCTCACAATCAGTCTTGATAACAATTATTCACTGACCATACTTCTTTCAAGGCAAATTTATTTGTTCTTTCCACAGTTTATGGCATATTCAGTATTCATTGCCAACACAACACTTTTTATGCATCAACTCTTTAGTCTTTCTTACTCTTTGTCTAGCAATATCTCTTTCACATGCAATGAGGTATACCCTGACTTGGATCAGATTTACCAGAGTCCTCATGGTGACATCTTTGCTTTTTAACTTTTTTAACAGTTTTTTATTGTGAATTTTGTGACAGATTACATGGAGTACATTATCTTTACATTCATCCTATCATATTTCATTTCATTGCAGTGATTACAATCCCCTGCATGCATCATCAAACAACCAAAGGGTGCACCCTGCATGCCTACCCCACTGTCATCAGCACACAGCCCCTCTCGCTCCCTGAGTCTAGAGTCCCCAGTGGCTCCTTCTCTCCACGTCATCATCTCTGCCTCCATCTCTGGAGTCACTGCTTCTCTAGATAGAGTTCTGCACTTCGATTTGCTCCCTTGATCTCTCTCTCTCTCTCTTTTTTTTTTTTCACCCCTTTAGGATTATTTTATTAAATCATAAATGTACAACAGCTTCTTAACTCTACACACACACTTAAATTTTTAAAAGGAAAACGTTATGTCTTATTACACCATGATCCTGGCTAATAGCTGTTCAAAACTTTTGAGAAAAATATTAAAAAAGGTTTCACATGTCACCTGAAACTTACAAATTTAACATTATCAAAGAAAGAATGCTTCTACACTCTTACAAAAACCACTAAAAAAAAAACAACAACTAACAATTAAAAAGCTAAGAAACTGTCTCAAAGGCATTTTTACACAATCCTTCCTCCACAGTAAAGTAATGTTATTAAATAATTCAGTCCATTCACAAAATGGCTCTCTGCATCTGCTCTGCATCTTCTGCCATATCATTGCATATTTATGCATGACTGAAATAAGAGTTTCCTTAACATTGTTATTTCGATAACCTGAAGCGGCTCTATTACCTCTGGGCTCTCATCCTCTCTTATTTATACAGTGAAGCCCATGGCAAATAGGAAGAAGCTTAATATCAGCTCCTTCCTCCATAACCCCCACTTCTTCCACTTCCTCCTGGACCATAATTTCCTCCACCATATGGTCCACCCATGTTCCTGCTACCACCAAAGTTTCCACTCTTCATTGGACCATAGTTAGAAGGTTGTTGACTATAATTTCCAAAATCATTGTAATTTCCACTTCGATAATTTCCTCCTCCATAGTTGTCATAACCACCTCCGTAGCCCCCATCCTGGGTGCCATATCCAAGTCCTCCACCACCATATCCTCCTCTTCCTCCTGCATAATCAGGGCTACCTCCAAAATTGCCACCTCCAGGCCTTCCTCCATACCCATTATAGCCATCCCAAATCCAAGACCACTTCCATAACCATCAGATCCTCCTCTAAAATTACTTTCTGGTCCTGGTCCAAAATTTCCTCCACCACCACGTGAATCCCCCAAACCAAAGTTGCCTCCTCTTCCGCTCCTAGAACTTTGGACCTCTTGCATTTCTTGTTTAGATAAAGCCTTTCTTACTTCTGCATTATGACCATTCATAGTGTGGTTTTTCTGCAATACAATTTTATCCACAGGATCATGGTCATCAAAAGTAACAAAGCCAAAGCCTCTTTTCTTTCCAGACTTCCTATCAGAAATTATCTCAATGGTATCAAGCCTCTCCAAATGAACAGTTTCTAAAGTTTTCTCCATCGCGGACTCAGTCGCTTCAGCCCAATTTTACGCAGGCAGCCAAGCGAGATGAGAGAGATCTCCGCGAATGAACACAAACTGGACTCATCCTGGCGCTGGAGTGAGAACTGCTGCTGTTTGAGAAACACCACCACAAGGAGCACCTCTGCTCAGGACCCCACGCTGCTGCTCTTGATCTCTTTTTTTTTAAAAAAAGTTTGGCACTCAAATTAAGAATCTCTGCTTATCTGAAAGTTCTAAATAATATCTGCTGTTTTCTTTAAGAGCTTTTATCTTATCAGTTCTGTTTTTAGTTCTTTTATACTTTTAGAATAAAAAAGGCAGTATTTTAGTAAGAAAATTTTACTTTTAAAAGGAAAATTGTAGTGAATATATACAAAATACTTACCAATTGTACAACTCTTTGCTTTTTTTCCATATAATTTTATAATTATTAATATAAACTTCAATGCCCTCTAGGGAAAACAAACTTACCATTTTCCCTATTTCCTACTCCAATAATTTTTGGTTTGGATGTATTTACTGATTTTATAAAAATGGAATCCTACAATATTTGTCGTTCTATGAATGCCTTTCTTTTCTCAGTATAATGTTTCCAATTTTCATCTGTATTGTGGCAGTCCTAACGATTGTGTATTTGGACTGCTGGCCTTGTGGTTAGCAGTCCAGTACTTATCCTATAGTGCTACCAATGCTTCTACAATATTCTATTGTATGAACAAAGCACAGTTTGTTTATCCATTCATCTGTTGAAGAGCATTTTTATTACTTCCATATTTTAGCTATTGTAACAGTTGCTGCAATGTACTTTGGTATTCAAGTTCCTGTTTGGTTCTCGCTTTCACTTTTTCTAGGTACATGTGAACAAAGTTATTTAATTTTTATGAGGTTCCATTTATCTCTTTTTCTTTTGCCTCTCATGCTTTTGTTGTCATATTGAGACTACAGTACTTTCAACATGAGCAATGTAGGTTTTTGAAAACTACTTAGAAATTCATCTCTCAAAAGATAGTGCTTGCAATTAGACTGATGTATAAAAAGATATCCAGGTTCATCTTTTTTTGATTTTAGGTTTAAGTTTATTCGCACTGTACCTATGAAGAAGACGGGAGCATTTTTTTTCCCTCCTCTTTTCACACAAAGGCACCTTTCAGTGTAAGAAGTTTCCTTTGGCTGGCAATGTTCAACAGACTCACTTAGTTAATGTTAATACACATACTTTCTGAATTCTTACCATGTATCCCACAATGTGCTACTTGCTAGAAATAATAAGTCCTATAAAAAGATTTAATCCACTCCATGGATTTAGTAATGAGATAATTATAATACAAAAAGATCTACAAAAATACAAGGTGAAAGTATTATTGACATTCATACAAAAGGATATATATAAATTAGACTGGGACAAGGTGCTCTTGAGTTTTTCTTAGTGTGTGATACATATTCTTATGTGGGTCATACTATTTGGGAAAAATAATATTAAAGAGAAAGTGCTTGCTTACTATGTTCAGGGTCTAAGTATTTGTCCTCCAGCTCTGAGTATATAGTCATTGTTGCTGCAATTGTTTTTAAGTAGTACCGTGGAGTCAGTTCCGACTCAGAGAAACCCTGTATAGGGTTTCTGACGAGCATCCAGTGCGTTTGAGCCACTGACCTTGTGGTTCAAACTGACCTTAAAATCCAGAGCATTAACCCACAGGTACTAAATCAAACAACCAGGTCCTCAGTATAGCTAAAACCAAAACACCAAATCCAATGCCACTAAATCAATTCCTACTCACAGGAACCCCATAGAACAAAGTTGAGCTTCTCCTTAGGGTTTCTGAGACTGTAAATCTTTAAAAGTAGTAGTTGTTGTTAAGTGCCGTCGAATCAGTTCCAACCCATAGCGACCCTGTACAGGGTTTCCGAGGGTGTAAATCTTTACGGGAGCAGAAAGCCTCATCTTTCTCCCGCGGAGCAGCTGGTAGTTTCAAACCGCTGACCTTAAGGTTCGCAGCCCGATTCGTAACCAATACGCTACCAGAGCTCCTTAAAAGTAGTTAGCCTCATCTTTCTCTGGCCTCAGTATATATGTATATACATATATATACATATATATGTTCTAGAATTAAGTGATACATGTAATAACAACACTTTCTGATTTATTTTATCATTTTGTGATTTGGGCTTTATTATTTTACTTTAAAAATTATTTACATAGCAACTACTATGTACCAAGGAGAAATCCCTAGGTTGTGCATATGGTTAACACACTTGAAGGCTCATCAAAAATGTTGGAGATTTACCTAGAGATGTCTTGGAAAAAAGGCTTAAAACCTGCCAGTCTCTCTGAAAAACCAGGCACTGAAATAACATAGTTCTGCTATAACACACAGGGTTACGGTGAATCAGAGTTAAGTTGAAGGTAACTGTTATTGTTTTGCTTTTTCAATGTATTAAGAACTCTGCTCAGTGCTGGTAATTACATGATGAATAACACAGACCCAGCTGCTGTCATGATAAAACTGGCAATGAAGTGGGAATGAATGACACTGAGCAGGTCATTAAAGATATGATTAGTATCAAAAGAGAAGGTATCATATAGTAGAGGTCTGTATGAGAATAAAAAAAAAATACAGCAATGGACTGAGGAAGTGACAGCTCAACTCTAACTTGAATAAATAATTAATAGAGCAGGGACAAGAGGGTTTCAGGAACAAGTGTTGTATCTGAAACAATGCTGCACTGGAGAAGAGCACAGTGTATTTGAAGAACTGAAAGAGACCCAGAATGGCAGCACTGTAGAGAGGGTAAGGTAGACTGGCAGTAAAGAGTTTGAAGAGGAAGACAGGGCTAGATCCCCAGGGCCTATGAGAATACTTATCAGTTATTCTTTAAGGAGACATGTCAGAAATCCATGCCTAAATAGGTTTCACTAATAAAGGGATTTTGTTTTATTATTGTTATTGACTTACATAATAAGAAATCTCAAGGTAGAACAGTTTGGGGTTATAGTTTGCAAGTCCTCAGAAGTGAGGATGTTGAGACGTCATCTCTCGTACTTTGGACACGCTGTCAGGAAGGAACAGTGCCTGGAGAAAGACATCATGCTTGGAAAAGTGGGGGGTGAGTGAAAAAGAGGAAGACCCCAACAAGATGGACTTACACAGTGGGAGCCAACAATGGGCTCAAACAGATACGAGAACAGCACAAGATCAGGCAGCATTTTATTCTGTTGTACACAGAGTAATTATGATTTGGAAACAACTCAAAGGCACCTAACAACAAATTTCAGATGTAATTTTGTTTAATGACATTCTCAGATGTTTAGTAGCAGTTTCCCTCATGTTTGAAAGATGCCTTCATCAGCCTAAGGCATCATGTCCTCATATATCAATATCTAAAAACAAATACATTTTTTTCTGGATCTATTTTTGGGAAATGAAAATATGGTTCCCATAAATGCCCAGAAAAATCTTTCTCTTATCTCAGTTGCCAAAATGACTCTCAGGATCATTAAATTTCAACAGCAATCACTGGTAAGGGGATTATGACCACTATAGCAGAAGTCATTTAAGGAATGCATGGGGTTTGAATAAATGGATATATTGAATATATACAACTCTATCCAATAGTTAGTCTACAATAAAAGAGAAGGGTAGTAAAGTGACTGATAGATAGAAATACAGGTTCAAAACCAGATACTAGTTCCCTGAATGTTTCGGTTACTACCAGTTTGGGAGAATAAGAGAATGACTATTGGTTAATCCCCCAATAGTGTCTAGGTTAAAGATTTAGAACTTTATCAAAAGGTAGTTGGAAAGCAGTTGAAAGCTTTTAAGCAGTATCCATTCATTGTCTGTGAAATTGTTAAATGTGAAGCCTCTGTAGAAAACTGTTTGGCAGTTCCTTAAAAAGTTAACATAGACTTATTCAATTCAATTCCACTCCTAGGTAGAACTGAAATTCAAAGTAGGAATACAAACAGATGTTTGTACACCAATGTTCACTGCAGTAATGCTCACACTAGACAACATGCAGAAGTAGCCTAAATGCCCATCAACAGATAGGAACAGGAAACAAAATGTGCTACATGCATGTACTTGAGAATATATTCTGCCATAAAGTGATATGAAATACTGATGCAAGCCACAATATTAATGAACAATGAAAAATATACTAAGTGATTATATGATCTCACTTAAATGAAATATCAAGAATAGATGAGAATATGTATATATTAGTAGTTTCCAAGGGTGAGTAGGAGGGAGAGGAAAGGGGGGAATTAAGTACTTACTGATATTGAACTTCAGTTAAAGGTGAAGGAAAATTTTCGAAACAAATAAGGGTGATGGTTGAACAACATGAAAAACATAGGGTAATGCCATTGAAGTGTAAATGTGAAAAATGTTGATGGAAACAGTTTTTTACTTACTTACCTACCTACCACAATAACAGTAAAGCATATACTATGAATCACATTCAATATGCTAAACTCACAATCTTTCTTCGATGAATTATTTATTTGGACTATAAAATCACAAAAAAAATGTATAAGAATACATGTAAGAATAATCTGCAATACAAATTTGAAAAAATAATACCCCACAAAAAGAGAAAAGTTGAAAAGTTCACCATTATTTTCATAGTTCTCTAGAAGCTTTAAATCTGCTTGGATTTCTATATTGATATTAAAAAGAAGATTATTAAAGAGACTCCTTCAACCACTGGAAAGTATATCTGATAGCACCACACAATAGACTTTGGATAAGATTACCCAAGTGTGGACTCTGAATAGAAGATACAGAGATGAAAGCATCGTTAATCAAGGTCCTTTGTACATGACTGGCTATTAGACACACTCCTTCATTCAATTTCATGAAAATAAATATCTGTCATTTGACAGGGTGAATTAGCATACTGGAAATCAGACAAATTATGCCCTAGGTTGAGAACTAACTCCACTAAAATTATTTGTGATTTATAGGTGATTGAAATGTGACTATTGGAATAATTCACTTTGAACTATAAAGTATTATTACATGTTTTCTTATTATTTACTAAAGTTATTCTACTAAGTGGAAACACAATTTAGATTTCATTGTTTCAAAAGGCCTTTTTAATGCAATAAAAACATTAGGTGGATTGGCCTTGGTTCTAGTACTGGTATTCAATTCTAACATCCCAATAAATTTAAGCCATTTTAGAAGAGGCTGTGGAACTAGAGATATCATTGCTGACATCAGATGGATCTTAGCTGAAAGCAGAGAATACCAGAAAGATGTTTACTTGTACTTTGCTGACTATGAAAAGGCATTCAACTTTGTGGATCACAACAAACCATGAATAACATTTAGAAGAATAGAAATCCAGAATACTTTATTGTGCTCATGAGGAACTTGTACTTCGACCAAG
>NW_006408753.1:1301473-1335499 GCF_000296735.1 Chrysochloris asiatica
AATGGAACTTACCAATAACATTTACCATTAATCTAAAGTGCTCCTCACATTTTTTATATCATTTGGAAATATTATACCAATGGTTTATCTTTAATACGTTTTACCCTTACTCTCTAGAGACTGGTAAATAAACTTAAAACTTCCTTTTCTCTTATTATTTTTGTTCATTTATGTGCTTTGGAGAATTGCATACCTGTCTAGGAATGTATTCTAAGTTGACCATCAATTGCAGACAGTAATGCATTTAGGAAATATTCAAGACAGAATCTATCTTAATATAAAACTTAAAATCCAGTCAGTGCCAGTATTGTATATTAGCGCTTTCATTCAGTTGGCAATTTCCACTTGTAGGCAGTTTTTGGAGCCCTGGTTTGGTGCTGTAGGATAAGTATTGGTCTACTAACCACAAGACCAGTAATTCAAACCTACCAGCCACTTTCCAAAACTCCATACAGGGTCACTATGATTTGGAATTGAATGGACAATACACAACAACAACAGGTAGCTTTCTAGGAAAGAAGAAAGTATGAATAATAAGTAGCTAATCGCTATGGGTCGGAACCGACTCGACAGTACTTAACAACAACAACAACAACAACAATCATCAAGTTATCATGTATTTGCCACAGTAATGTTAAATATAATAAAGCCCCATGGTTTAAAATTTAAATCTCAGAGTAAATTTTTTAAACATACTTTTTAAAATATCTTTTAAGACATTTTCATGTTTACACTTATCATTTAACATAGAAATTCTTAAAACTCTCTTAAAAGGGAGGGTAACAATCACTCTTAAATTTTATGTAAGAAAGAAATACAGGAAGCAGTATTTAATGATTATACTCATTATGGATTAAAGTTGGAGATGGATCAAATATATAATCAAGATGCTTAATTATTGGTATTGGAATACAATAGTTGGAAACATAGAAGGATCAGTAGCTGGAAAATGTGGCTGAGGGGACAGAAATGATGCTAGAGATTCCATGATGGAATCAAACTGACTACATCTGTGGAAATAGAACAAGGCCCATGGCCAACTATGAAAGAAATTGTAATTACTTTTATGCAAATTCCAGAAGAAGCTGAAGAAAAAATTGAAAACATATTAAAAATAGTCAAAAGCCAAAATATGACTTTGAGTATATTCCACCTGAATTTAGAGACCATCACAATAATAGAAAGGAAAAAGTTGACAAAGGATCAGAAACTGGATGGAATGCAAATAGGAACCACTGGAGGAAGCAGGTTAACTGTTGTTGTATGGAGGGGGTTATAATCATCGAGATGAAACAAAGTATGTTGATTTGTTAAATGTAAAGATGATGATCTTATCTAAAAAACCTCCATTAAATTCACAATAAAAAGTTAAAAGAAAAATAGAATTCATACATTGAACACTAATGACCAAAGACCAAATGAGTCGTGGAATGACATGAAGCATATCATGCAAAGCATTATTGAAAAGACAGGACACAAATAAAAGACCAAAATGGACATAAGAAGAGCCTTTCAAACTTGCTCTTGAGTGTAGATTCTAAATAGAATGAATGAAATAACAAAGTAAAAGACCTGAACAGAAAATTCAAAGGATGGCTTGAGAACATAAAATAAAGTTCTATATGGAAATATACGAAGAACTGGAAAATCAAAGGGGAAGAACAGACTTGCCATTTCTCAAGCTGAAAAGAACTGAAGAAAAAAATTAAAACCTTGGGTTGAAATGTTGGACGATTCTATGGGCAAAATATTGAAGGATACAGGACATATAAAAAGAAGATGGAGGGGATACACTGAGTCACTGTACCAAAACAAACTGGCTGACATTCAGTCCTTTCAAGTGGAATCATATGATGAAGAATCAATGATATTAAAAGAAGAAGTCTAAACTGAGTTGAAGGCATTAGCAAAAAGACAAGTCTTCGAGAATTGATGGAATACCAATTGAGATATTTTGACAAATAGATGCAGTAGTGGAAGTGCTTACTGCTCTATGCCAAGAAGATTGGGAGATAACCTGGTCAACTGACAGGAAGAGATCATTTATGTCCATTCCACAGAAAGCTGATCCAAGAGAATATGGAAACTATTGAAAAATACCATTAATACCCGTGATACTGAGAATTTACTTGATATGGCTTTTCTATCCAAAGTCTTGTAACTCTGACCAAATGATTGAGACAACTCATAGGCTGTACTGGACCCTAATGCTAGATTGGTTAATTTTGCTATCCCACTAGGTTTAAAAACAGCCATCTCAGAAACAGGAACAGATTGTCCCAGGACCATTAAGAAAGAAGAGCCATGAATGAAGCTTGAGGTCCCTATCAAGATAAGTGTGGCAGCTAGCAGTCGAGGCAGCATGGAAAGGCAGAGCAGCTGTTGACTTCCTGGCCCATGGAACAAATAAACTTGCGTGCCTACAGGAAGTCGGCTGGCTTACAGAATGTGCCATTTAGACATTTACAGACTGGCTAAGGAACTTTGTAACACTTGAACAAGCAGGGCAAAGACCAAGGGCCATTAGGCTGAGAGGCTGAAGACAAAGAGTGATGCATACCTGCAGTATGGCAGAGAAATGTGTTTCTGACTGGAGAGCTGAGACTTTGTGAGTTGTACCCTGTTTACTTCCTTAATAAACTACATAATCATGAGTATTGTCTCTGAGTTCTACGTAACCATTGCAACAGATTATTGAACCCGATGTGAAGCAGAGTATGGTGTGGGAGGGATTGTTGGTATCAGTATACGATAAAGGAAGTAACAGAAACTGGCAGGAATCCAAACCACATACACTAGTGGATGTGGAATGAGGGACACAATTGCTAATGGATCTTAGCTTAAAAACGGAATACCAGAAAGATATTTATGTATTTTATTGAATATGTAAAGGTATTTGACTGTTTATATCATAAAAATTATGCTACAATTAATTTACGTAATTCTCACAATGCTCCTGTCAGGCAGATACTATTATTATCTGCATTCTTCAAATGAGGAAATTAAAGATATCATAATAAATTTATCCAAGTACCTCAGCTAATAACAGAAATATACTGAAAACCCAACCCAACATGGCTCCAAAACTCAAGGTTTATCTGTATGTTATGTTGTCTCTACTCCCAGAATAAAAATAGATAAAATCACTTCTGGAAATTTCAGTGAGAAAAAAAGAGAGGGACTTAGATTTATTGATGAAAACCATCATGTAAAAAAGCAGAGATACAGGCTGACTAAAAGATAATGTGAACCAGAAGACAACAAACAAGTAGACTGTATTTATAATTGTTGGTTGGTTGTGTGTCCCTGAGTTTGGTGATGTATAGGCCCTTGCATAGAATTTCCAAGGCTGTAAATCTAGGCAGGAGCAGAAAGCCTCATCTTTTCCCCTCAGGGTGACTGGTAGATTCAAACTGCTGACCTTGTACGTTGCTGTTAAGAGCTGTTGAGGCAGTTTCAAGTCAGTTCTGACTCATAGAGAAACTGCATAGGGTTTCCAAGGAACGGCTGGTGAGCTTGTACCACACCAACCTTGTGGTTCAAACTGACTTTGAGTCTAGTGCATGAAGTGCCTCACCAGGACTCTGCTGACCTTGAGTAGAAGCTAAGAAATAGGACACTTGGCACAAGGTTTAACATAGAAGTCGCTGCTTAATAAATGTTGAATTACTGACTGCGTGGCTGCTGTTGTTGATAGTTGCTGTCAGACTGATTCTGAATAATGGCAACCAAGTGGGTGCAAAGTAGACTTGTGCTCCATTGATTTTCAAAGATGTGACATAATACAAATTAGGGGCATCTGGTAAGTAGCTATAAGCAAAGATTGGATCTCAGGGAAGAGACAGGAAAGAAGACATGTGTTATCTCTGATTACAGAAAAGTGAAACCACTGGAATGGATCAATATACTTTAGTAAAAAAATAAAATAAAATAAACATACTTAACAACTGTTTCCGTTGTTAAGTGCCTTTGAGTCAGTTCTGACTCATAGTGACCCTGTATAGGATTTCCAAGGAGTGGCTGGTGAGTTTGAACTGCTGGCCTTGGGATTCAAACCAACCTTGCAGTCCAGTGCATTAACTTGAAGCACCACACCAGGACACTTTATGTCAAACACTGTCATTGGGGGTTGGGAAGGGAGAAGAAGTCCTTGTTAACAATCTTGGCTTTGACGCATTTCATTAATAACCACATAGTATTATAATTGCCTGTTTACTTATCTGTTATACATTTCCATGATAACCACACAATATTGTAATAGTCTGTTTACTTGTCTGCACTTAAAATATTGTGCTCCAGATGTTATGACAGCCGTGCTGATTGCATGTTTTCCATTATTTAATTTATTAAATCCCTAGCATGTGGCTTAATTTTTCATCATAGAAGTGCCCAATAAATGATTATTGAGTTAATGCTAATAGAAGATTATGAAAGGGCTCTATTCCTACGGATCTCACAGTATAAAAGGAGAGGTAAACACGTAGACTAATAATTATAACACTGTGAAAACATTTTAATAGAATTATAAACAGCTGTGAAACTGTAGGATCAGCAGTTGATGTGCACCACAAGGTTGGCAGTTCACACTCACTAGTAGCTCCTTGGAAATCTATACAGGATCGCTATGAGTCAGAACCCAATTTGACAGCACTTAACAACAACATTGAACAAGGGATGCCAGGCAATTACACGGGGGTCTTAGAAGAGTAAGCCTGGTGATTTCTAGATGTGTAATTTGAGCTCCTTCAACACAGTTTTAGTGCAAAAACTGTTGGGAAACTAGCTAAGTTCTTTCTCTGACCGGGTTCATCAGCATTTGAATTGAATTAAATACAATAACTCAGAGTTTTAACCTGAGGAAATTTGGAATAAAGAGCAGAAGTCATACAAGGGCATTAAGATTTATAAAATCACCCTATTTGGGGATTATAACTAATAGTATGACTAGAATAGAGTGTGTCTCTGTGGTGGTGGAATGATACGCAGTTTGAAAAAATGGCTGTGATAATGAATTTGGAACTTATTTTATGAGTAACAGAACGATCTTTAGCAAGGAAATTAAATGAGGAAAAGACAGTAGTAAGTATAGAGGTGATGTGGCAAGATAACGTCTAATGACAGTACAGGCTAATTCCTATTTCTTCTCCAAAGGTGAGATCCAGCCTTCAGAGGTCTATTAGTAAGGACTGAGAAAGAAGGTCATCTCAGATTTCAGCAGAAATAGGTAACAATTAGGTTTTCCTTGACCTGAGGCTAAATTTCAACAATGGAAACTTTGGGGTTAATCAGCTCCAGCTCTTAATTACCTAGCAAAGGACACATCTTGTCTGAAATTATAGAGGGTAGAAAGGTAGGATTCCAGGGAGGATGAATAAATTTACATCCCTTTTAGCTATCTTACAAATTAATTACTTTGCTTTCCTCCCACCTTCCTCTTCAAGGAAGATTTTGACCAATAGATAGATCCATTTTGTAAGGATTTTCAACACCATTTCCTTGCCGTATTTCTACAACAAGGGCAGCTGTTGTTATTACAGGCAGTCCCATTTATGAACAAGACCCTAAGCGTGTCTTTAAGGAAATTTTGTAGGTAAGCCTGAAGAGGAGGATATGATTGTTTTTTAGTCTTACTTAAGTGGAAGAAAAGTCTCAAAGTCTTTTCAATGATTTATAAGCTACACAAGCAGCAAGTGCAGGTGATAGTTATGAAGGATTTGATGCTAGTAGGTGTGGTGGAGCTTTAGTTTAGGTGTCTGGCTGCTAACTCTAAGTTTGACAGTTCAAACCCACAAGCTACACTGTAGGAGAAAGATGAGACTGTCTGCTCCTGTAAGGATTTACAGTTTCAGAAACTCTATAGCAGGTCACTATGCATCAGAATCAACTTCCTAGCTGTGGATTTGACTTGATTCTTATTTAAGGGTTGGTTCCATAGTTTCTATGTAACATAACATTGAAAAGCAAGTAGGAGTTGTCCTTAGTGTTATTTACTCCCTGAGTCTAATGTTCCTAACACAGCAGCTGCCTAGCCTTGCTTTCAACAAAGTGATTCAATTACTGGAGGCACACAGCCTTGTTTGCCAAGACATTTGGAAGCCAGCTATGTGATTGCAAGAGGCACATATTTATGCCCAGTCCAAAGACAAGTGGCTAAATGTAATGCACAAATCATGGACCAAAATCATTCATATCACATGCAAGCAAAATTGTGCTGAAGATAATTTAAAAACGATTCCATCAATACATCTACAGGGAACTGCCAGAAATTCAAGCTGGATTCAGAAGAGGACCTGGAACTAGAGATATCATTGCTGATGTCAGCTGGATCTTAATTGAATGCAGAGAATACCAGAAAATGTTTACTTGTGCTTTACTAATTACACAAAGTTGTTCAACTTTGTGGCTTAAAACAAGTTGTAGATAACATTGTGAAGAACGGGTATCCAGAATTCTTAATAATGTTCATAAGGAACCTATCCACAGGCCAGAGACAATCATTCAAACAGAATGAAAGAATACTAAACAGTTTAAAATCAGGAAAAGTGTATCCTTTCATCATAGTTATTCAATCTGTATGCTGAGCAAATAAACAGAGAAACTGGATTGTATGAAGAATAATATGGCATCAGAACTGAAAAAGGACTCATTAACAGCTAGTGATATATAGATGACACAATATGCTGTTGGAAACAAATGAAGGTCAAAGTATATAGCCTTCAGTATGGATTGCACCTCAATGCAAAGAAAACATAAATATTCACAACTAGATTGATAAATTATACCATGATAAAAAGGAAAAAGATTGAAGTTGTCAAATACTTCATTTTGCTGGGATGCACATTCAACTTTCACTGAAGCAGTATTCAATAAATCAAATGATGTTCTGTATTAGGAAAATCTGCAAAAAACCTCTTTGAAGTATTCATGAGCAAAGATGTCACTTTGAGAATAAGGAAGACTAGAGAATTGATGCATTGAATTATGGTGTTGGTGAAGAATATGGAAAGTACGATAGACTTCCAGAAGAACAAACAAATCTGTCTTGGAGTAGTACAGCCAGAATGCTTCTAAGAAGCCAGTGTGGAAAGAATTCATCTCATGTACTTTTGACATGTTATCAGAAGGGACCAGTTTCTGGAGAAGGACATCATGCTTGACAAAGTGGAGGTCAGTGAAAAAGAGGAAGACCCCCAGTAAGATGGACTGACTCACTGGTAGCAACAATGGACTCTAATATAACAATAACTGTGAAGATGAGACAGGCTGGAGCAGTGTTCCATTCTGCTGTGCACAGGATTGCTGTAAATTGGAACAGACTTCAAGGCACCCAGCAACAACATCCCATAAGTCCAATGTTGCTAACATAGGGGCTGCCTATACTTCCTTTCTTATAACACCTTGGTTTCCTTTGCCATCCAGTCAGTTCTGACCCATAGCAACCCTGTGAAGGCTTTCTGAGGAGCAGCTGGTGAATTTGCCTTGCGGTTCAAATTGACCAGCAGTCCAGTGAGTTAATCCACAGTACTACACCAACACTATGCCCCCTCATTTTAAATGATCATGGTAGATTTTAGTCATCATGGTGAAGGCCTCTCCTGGCTAATCGGTGGGCATCAGTCATAAGCTCAGCCAGTCAGACTTTTCCTAAAAGTTTTAAGAATATTTAGTGAAGTGATTCTGAAAAATTATGAAGTCCTGAAGAGTCCTGTCCACTGTTTCTATTACCTGCATTTCCAGAACTATTGTAATCCTTGAACCTCCTGGTGTGGTTTTTCATATTTACCTTCAATTCTGTGAGTTGTTTCGTTCCTATGTGCTAGTAAAATTATATTTATAAATTACTAAGAATGCTTTTTCATTGGTATCAATAAAATACCACAAATTTTTGCTACAGATTTAAAATCTTTAAAAACAAACAAAATAAATTCAACTTTTGCTTTTATTAATGCATCAATTTCTGTTTCAAAAGATAGTTTCTTTTATAATAAACATGCATGGATTTTAATAAAGACACAGTGTATTACTGAGTCACAAAGACTCAAGATTATTGGAAAGCTGTGTGATCTGGGTGGTACTGATTCAGGCTCTTCATGTACATGATCAGGGCTAAAATCCAAACCCACTATTAGCACTGCTAATGATAAATATTTTCCTTTGCCTCCTAGTTCCCACATTTTTTCATTTATAAAATGGAGAGAAAATAATCGATGCAAGGTGCTTGGGACAATGCCTAGAACATCAATAAGAACACACTACATAAATGTCACCTCCATTGTCAAACTATGTTTCTATTTTATGCCAAAACTTATTTTTAGATTCTTGGAAGTAAGGAACTTGGGCATAGCCATATTTATATTTCTACTTATTCCTAAAGTATTAAGAAGAAAATATGTCACTTTTAAGACTAAGTCGTGCCTGACCCAAGTCACAGTATTTTCAGTACCTCTTATATATGTGAAATCTGGACAACAGATAAGCAAGACTGAAGAACTGATACAATTGGATTACAGTGTTGGCAAAGAATATTAAGTATACCAAGGCCTACAAGCAGAACAAAAAAATCTGTCTTTGAAACAGTCAGAATGCTCTTTTGAAGCCAAGATGGAAAGACTTTCTCTCATATTTTGGGCATTTCAAGGAGAGGAGCTAGAACCTAAAATAACAACACATAATACTATTTATTAGCCTTGATAGGTGTCTTAGAGTAGGTTCTGACTCATACCAATTCTATGAGCAACAAAACACTGCCCAGTCCTGTTCTATCCTCAACAATTGTTACATTTGAACACTTAACTACAACACAATATGTTCCTATTTGTTAGCTTTGTTGTTGTTAAATGCTGTTGAGTCAGTTCTGACTCTAACGACCCAGTATAGGACTTCCAAGGAGTGGATGGTGGATATGAACCACCAACCTTGTGGCTAGTAGTCCAGTGCTGGTCCAACAATGTCATGCCAGGACTCCTTTTTAGCCTATTAAGGATTGTTTTGTTGTTGTTCCAGTAGCAACACTCTAATGAAATATTACAAGATTTGCTCTTATACATGTATTGTCGCTTTTTAATGAGCCTCCAGGTTCATTCATGTTATGAGGTGTTTCACAGATTCATTGTTATTCTTTAACATTGCATACTATTTTATTGCATGTAAGTGAAAGCTGGACAGTGAATAAGGAAGACCGTAGAAGAATTGATGCTTTTGAGTTATGGTGTTGGAGGAGAATATTGAAAGTGCCATGGGCTGCCCAAAGAACAAGCAGATTTGTGTTGGAAGAAGTGCAGCCAGAGTGCTCCTTGGAGACCAAGATAGCCAAACTTCGTCTCTCATACTTCGGATATATTGTCAGAAGGGACTAGTCACTGGAGAAAGATATCATGTTTGGTAAAGTGGAGGGTTGGAGAAAAAGAGGAAGACCCCAATGAGATGGTTTGACACAGTGACAGTATCAGTGGGCTCAAGCATAGCAATGATTGTGAGGTTGACCCAGGGCCTGGCAGTGTTTCATTCTGTTTTATGTAGGGTCGATATGACTCAGTACTAACTCGCTGGCACCTAACAGCAACAATAATTGTTGCTTTATTGATATCCACAAGGAGTCCAGCTGGTGCAGTGGTGAAGAATCCAGTAGCTAACCAAATGTTGATAGTGTGAACCCACCAGCTGACTCACCAGGTGCTCCATAGGAGCAAAATATGGCAGCGTACTCCCATAAAGATTATGGAAAGACTCTGGGGTTACTCTTGGAAAGACTCTGGGGTTACTATGCCTGTCCAATGGTTAGAACTGACTTGATGGAACACAACACACACAAGCTTGATATAACATTATTGAGAACTTGTTAAGTGCTGTCAAGTTGTTCAACTCATAAAGACACGATAGACGGTTCTGAGGAGTGACTGGTGGCTTTGTAATAGCGACTTTGCAGTTAGCAGTTCAGTGCTAAACCTACAGGCCACACGTTGAGAACGTAAAATAATTCAAATCTTCTATCCATCTGCAGACAAACTGGGACTAGAACCTCACACCATGATTTTCTTTATCCTCCCTCCAGATGATTCTAATGGGCAGCCTATAATGGAATTACCAGTTTGAACTCCATTAGAGACAGATCCTAGTAAGAAACTGTGGTGGTGGTGGTGTGCTGTGGAGTGGGTTACGACTCACAGCTACCCATCATAGAGTTTCCAAGGCTATAGATCTTCATAGGAGCAGAAAGCCTCATCTTTCTCCTGCAGAACCACTGGTAGTTTCAAACTGCTGACAATAAAGTTAGCGGCCTGACTCATAACCACTACACTTCCAGAATTCCTTCTTTGGCATCATAGGCCTTGGATTTGATGTTTCAAGAATATCTGTGATCTTGTTTTGTGCCTTCAACCACACTCTCACCTTGTTGTTGTTAAGTACCTTTGAGTCAGTTCCGACTCCTAGCAGTTCCGACTCCTAGCAACCCTGTATAGGGTTTCTGAAGAGTAGCTGGTGGGTTTGAATAGCCATCTTTCATTTCAAACCAACCTTGTGGTCCAGTGCATTATCCTTCAGTACCACAGCAGGACTTGCAGTTCCGCCCATTAACCCCACATCGCCACACTAGGACTCCACCTGAAATCTTTGTTGTTGTTGTTGTTAAGTGCCATCGAGTTGGTTCCGACCCATAGCGACCCTATATAAGGTTTCTGAGGAGCAGCTGATGAGCTTGAATTACCCTGTGGATCATTTTTGAAACAGTCCCGGGATCGTCTGTTCCTGCTTCTGAGACAGGAGCAGTGGTAGTTATATGCTTTAGAGTTGGTTCCAACTTATAGCGACCCTGTACAGGGTTTCCAAAGGTGTAAATCTTTGTGGGAGCAGAAAGCCTCATCTTTGTCCCGCAGAACCGCTGGTAGTCTCGAACTGCTAACCTTGAGGTTAGTAGCGAGACTCATAACCACTACGCAACCAGAGCTTCTTAGTAAAAAACTAGTACATGTGAAAAGTATAGAGGGCCTTTTCACCCCATAAAGTGTATATAGTTATACTAATCCATTTCTGGGTTTATATAAGGGAAAGGAAAGTTGTTTTAAATTAGTTGAAACACATTTTCAGTTTTCGTTCTGCTACAGAAGCAAGAATTTGTATAGTTCTTTTTTCCACCCCTGAACAATTTTTGGAAAAATTCATTCGCAGCAATGTTATCTATCTTGACTCTAATGCCTGGAGCAATGAATTAAATATAAAAGTCTACAAAGTCTTATGTTGTCTTTGATATGATGTCATACTTGCACACGATTCAATTCTCTAGTAATTGGTTAAAACTATATACATAATACAAGTGTCATTTTGATCGGGCTTGTGTGTGTGTCATCTCTGAAAGATAATACTTCAAGAAGTGACATCTAAGGTGGAGTCCCCAGTGTTCATTGTACCTGCTGGTTAATCTTTTCTTTAATGCCTTATATACTCACAGGCAATGAGGCGGGATAAATATATCAATCCCAGCACATCTGAAGTAACAGGCAAGGGAAATCTGTGCTCAGTGGTGCAATGTGTCTGGAGAGCAGCTAAGCCTACCAAAATGTGCACCAGTGAATTTGGGCAGCTTGCCAATGCTTAACACTGCCAGAGAAGTGCAATTTTATTTTAATCATCTATTTTTATGTCAAGAGCAAGAGCTGTACTTGCTACTAGTTTCAACTTCCCCATCAGTTACAGCAATGTGTACTCCAGAACCCTCAGTTCAGGGAGCAGATATATGCATATTGCTGTTGTTAAATGCCTTTTTGTTGGTTCTGACTCACATGACCCTGTATAGGGTTTCTGAGCAGCGGTTAGTGAATGTGAACCACTGACCTTGCAGACCAAACCAACCTTGCAGTCCAGTACATTATCCCACAACACAACACCAGGACTCAACATTTGCATATTAGCTGTTGTTGTTAAGTGCCTTTGAGCGGATCCAGACACATAGCAACCCTGTATAGGGTTTCTGAGGAGCGGCTGATGAGCTTGAATTGCCAATATATTTGTTCCTTTCATCTTTGGAAAGGGGGACAGAAAGAATCATGGAAGCAAAGACTAGATGTTTCCATGCCTTTCCGTTCTAAAGCATACCCACATAAACAACATTTTAATGATGATATTAAAATAGAACTAAACAATATGGTAGTTGGAAGAGGAATCAAATTATGGAGGTTGAAGATGCACTTTTTATAAAGATGGAACCTTTTTGATAAAGCCTATACTCTGGAATAATTAACAAACGCACCAGCTTAAGTGAAAAAAACAAAAACAAAAACAAAATAAAACCAGCTACATGTACCATATCAACTCTTGCTGGAACTAAGCTACCGAGACTGTCCAGTTTTTTGTTTTGTTTCTTTTTTACATTGAATTGTCGCACTTGGAAAAGAAAATATTGTTATTTACACTTTGAGTATATGCAGCCATAATTAAGCATGACAAAGTATAATTCAAAGAGCAATTCCATCACAGTTTATAAAGAAACTTCAATGTCAGTAAAATACATTGATGTTTTTTCTTCTCTTGATCCCATATCATCTTTTGCATAGCTTCCTTTTCACCATTATGTGATATTTTATAACGCATCTCATGCATAGTTAAGGTCTTTCATTCAAAGTCAACTTAACTTTCCTGCCTCACATTCTCCACTTTCTTCTTCATAAATTTTCATCAAGCAAAGCCATTAATGGGAATATTAACACAATGCAAAAGAATACATTACATTTATTACTGGCACAAAAAAGTTAATTGTTGGCTACTTAATACTTTAGGAGTTCTGGTGGGTACTTTGGAATATTATCTCATGTAAACCTCATAAATACCAGTCACCTTGGATTCCTTTTGAAATTTACACATTTTCTATAATTTGGTACATACAATATTCTCTATCCTTAGTAACCATTTATACATATGAAATAATTTTTAAATACATTTTGTTTTACAGTGATCACCTTCAATTTTCTTAATATCTCATTTATGTTTCATTTTTTAAATTCATCTTTAAATTTATGTGTACTAAAATTTTGGAGTCATAAAATCAACAGTTTAGTCATTTGATTAATACTTGGAGAATCTTCACTGCAACATTCAGAAAATTAGTTATCCAAGTTTACCTGAGAACATTGAAAATAAGGAGATTGTTGTTAAGTGTAGTCGATCTGGTTCCAACTCATAGCGACCCTGGATCGGGTTTCTGAGGAGCAGCTAGTGAGTTAGAACTACCAACCTAGCATTTCAAACTGACCTAGAAGTCCAGTGCTTATCCTGTAATGCCACAAGACTCTGGATGAGGAGTTCACCACCTCACAAAAGTGATTTTACCTTTATTCTTTAATGATGTTCTTTATGTTGTGTATGCCTTTAAGTATTTCTGTCAGTTGGCTATATTTTCCTTTTAAATTTAAAGCCTCATCCACTTTATAATGTTTGAGATATCTGAGATATTTGAAGACAGTTATATCATATCTCCTCCCCTCACCTTCAAATTTTCACTTCTCTGGGATACCTATGGGCAGTTCTATATGGTGTTATAGACATCTGGCTTCTCCTCTGAATACGCTCCAATTTCTCTATACGTATGGTAGAGATGGAAATGTTGCCCTCAGATCCCCCCTCAATCTGCTGCCCAGGAAAGGGGAATGAAGTCAGAAGACAATCTCAAAACCGGTAATTCCTTCTGGGTCTACTTTGGTTGCTTAATACTACCTTCAACCATTGTCATGCTTTTCCCAGAAGAATAGTTATTGTCTTATTTTTCACATATAGCTATAAAAATCCTCCTGAAATTTAATATGGTGTGCAAAATAATCAGTATTCTTTTTACCATACACAAGCATGTATATATTCACATGTTTTTTGTCATTAGGTGCAACTGAGTCGGTGACAATTTATAGTGACCCTATGCACAACAGAATGAAACACAGCCAGATCCTGTGCCAACCTCACAACCGTTGCTAAGTTTAAGGCCATTGCTGCAGCCTGATACCAAACCATCCACTTGGGGGTCTGCCTATTTTTCTCCAACTCTCCACTTTACCTAATACGATATCCTTCTCCAGGGACTGATCCCTCCTGACAGTATGTCCAAAGTATGAGAGAAAGAGTCTGGCATTTTTTACAATTTACAATTTTCCTAGATTCATACTCGTATATTCTATGTTATGATTATTGGTAGATGTTAGAAATAGCTATTTCTCTTCCTTTTGAGTTGTGCCCCATCAGAAAATGAAGGTCTCACAGACTTTACTCCATCATGTCATCAGTCTGCTATAATTTGAGTGGGCAGCACTTTCCCAGTTACATTTTAGTGCCTTTCAAGCTGAAGGGCTCATCTTCTGGCATTGTATCTGATAATATCCGGTGCTCTTCATCATGTTTCAACAAGCTGGTGCAGCCTGACAGTGTTCCACTGCTATTCATGGGACTTTTCAGTTACTAAATATTTGGAAATAGACAGTCTCTGTTTATTCCTAGTCTGTCTTTATCTAGAAGCTCAGCTGAAGCCTGTCCACCATGGTTAACCCTGCTGGAATTTAAAACCAGTGGCATAGCTTCCAGAATCACTGCAACATGCAAGCAACCACAGTATGACAAACTGACAGATGACTGGTGGTACATATGTATCTATGCACAACTTATTGAACTTATTGAAAATCTGTTTATGCTTCACATATATGTAATACCAGGTTTGGTTTCCATTTTGCTAAGTTATTTTCTTTCTCTTAACAATAAACAGCTATTTAACTTTTTCAATTTTTTTTTTTTGATGGGATGGTCATATTGTTTTCCTTTTTGTAATAATGTTGTAAATTCCACTGTGAATTTAATGTTAAACATAGGTTGCATTAATGAAAATAACTATGATATAGTAATCTTTTTTTTATGTATCACTGGATTCAAATTGTTAATTTTTAAATTTTACTTTTGTTTCTAGATTTGAGTGGTTTTCATTTGTAATTCTTCTTTTGTTTGTTTCCTCTCATGTTCTTGACAGATTTTGGTATCCTGGCTGTATCATATGACTTGGGAATTATTCCCTTTGCTTATTCTCTTAAAGGAGTCCTAATGTACTACTGTAGGATAAACACTAAACTGCTAACAGTGGTTCAAATCCACCAGCCACTTCTTAGAAACCCTACAGAAATTGACTTGGCAGTGTGTAACAACATTAACTGAGAGAACTATGTGACTCAATAACACTCAATAACAACAACAATATGGTGTCAGACAGGTTTCAGTGGGGACTCCAGACTTTGTATCACAGTGGTCTTACCTAAAACCGATTATGGAGATAGCTCAGCACTGGGCACCATTTTATTCCATTGTGTTAACAACAATTGCAATATTCTTTTAAAAAGCTTACACACAATTTTTAAAATTTATTCCTTAAATGTGAGGGGAAATCCTCTATTAAATCTCTCTTGGCCTGAAGTTTTCTTTATGTAAAAAATTTAAATTACAAGCTCAATTTCTTTAAAAAACAAAAGACTGCTGTTATATTCTATTTCTTATTGTGACAAGAAACCCTCAAAGCATATAGAAATAATATTTGAAAAGTATTCACCTGGCTAAATCAAACTTAAAATTTTTATTTACAAAACTGTTTCAGTGAGAACAACTTCCATTAGTTATAGGGGTTCTGGAAAACTATAGTTCTTCATTACTAGACACCTGCCTCATTAAAATATAGCTTGATGAATAAAAGGAAACAGTTATATACCACACTTTTGGAGGACTTTTATATGAATACATAATTTTATGCTGTTCTTTTTTTTTTTTTTCCCTCAATTTACTCCATTTTGTTTTACTTTCGTAGTGGCTATTTAGAAGTCAGCTATTGTGTCATATTGTTGCCCTTATGAAGGTAATGTATTTTTCCAAACACCATAATGTTTTAGGTGACTTTGTTTTCTTTCTATTTATACTATCTGTGTTTCCAGAGTTTCTTGTTTACGTAAGTAGATGTCTATTGAGGGGGTCCTGTTGAGAAGCCATTGTAGTGCAGTGGTTAAATCACTTGATTGTTAACCAAAAGGTGGGTGGTTTGACTCCATCAGCTGCTTTGTGGGAGAGTGATATGGTAGTCTATTTCTGTAAAGATTGCATCCTAAGAAACTAGATAGGGTAGTTAGATTCTTTTCTATAGTTTCACTATGAATTAGAGTGGACTCAATGGCAACGTTTTTTAAAGACTACCCTCTACTTTTGACGTTTTAATTGAAACACTCTTGAGATTCCTCTTGTAACTGTCTTCATAAATAAGATTTACCACAGTCACTCAGTACGGATATACAGCTTATCAGTATGGGGAAAACAGACAGAAGTGGAGTTTGGAGAATTTCAGGTGTACGTTTCCTTTGCTTTACTCTCCCCATCCAGTCAAGAAGAGGTCACACTGAGCATGCTTGTTTCTCTCAGCAGTGAAAATGCAGTAGCATATGCGTAATGTATCTCACCAAGGAACCTTGAGATTCAAAGTTCAGGGGTTTTATTGGGGTCTGGTTACATAGAGACTTTAGGCCTAAACTTTCAGACTTTCAGGAGGAAATCAGATGTTCACCATAAATCACATTGTTGGTATAGTTTAAGCAGGCTGGCACAGCAGGCACATAGAGAATGTTTCCTTCTAAAAATCAGTCCTACTATCTCTGTCAGTTTCAGAACCTTCTCAGCCACTATAATGTCAAATATGTCTTCTTCTTTTCTTTCACTTCTCTCCCTCTAAAACTTCAATTATATTTAAATAGAACATTTTACCATGGACCCTATATCTCTTATGCATCTTCTATTGTTTGTTTTTTCCTTTCATTTGCCCATGTATGAGTCTATGTTTTATTCCTGACCTGTTTTTCACTTGTTCTTACTTCAGCTCCAATTCTGCTATTGGTAAGAGCAAAGAATGGCACCAATCATTGTGATCCTTTCCTACGTAACTGGGTTTGATAATCCATTGCAGTGACCTTAGAGAACGCATATACCTTACTCACAGTTATGGGTTTGTTAGGAAAGTTGTTGTTGTTGTTATGTGCCATGGAGTCGTTCTGACTCATAGTGACCCTTTACAGGGTTTCTGAGGCTGGAAATCTTTATGGGAGCAGAAAGCCTTACAATTCAGAGTTTGAAAGCTCAGAGAGCAGTTGTTCCAATCAGGACAACTTATCCCAAGCCATGCCCAAACAGACCGTTCTGGTGGCAGTGGTATGTGCCATGGAGTCTGTTCTGACTCATAGCTACCCTGCATAGGGTTTCCAAGGCTATAAATCTTTACAGGAGCAGAAAGCCTAAGCTTTCTTCCACTGGTAGTTTCAAACTGCTGACCATGAGTTTAGTAGCCCAATTCATAACCACTATGCTACTAGAGCTCCTTCGGGCCTCTCTATCTAGCCAATATTGCAAAGCTCTTTTAGGGCTGCTGATAAATGCCCAAAGGACATACCGCTCTACCATAGCCTCAAATGTGAAGGTGAGTGCCTTCAGCAAACCTAATTCTCCCACTTAAGTGTCTGGAGGCTCCCCATTCTGAAAGCAAATCATTCAGTTTTACTTACTCTGTGTGTTGTGAAGCTCACTGCTCTGTCTCATCCTCTAGTTCTTCGTTCTGCTTCTCTGGCACTCTCCTAGCACCACAGCTTTCTGCTTCTGGGTCGAGGTAGTTCAACATGCAGGGATCTTTGCTTTCAAAAGACATGTTCTTTTTCTGGCTGTTTTCACTGACGGTAGTGAGATCTTCCCCCTCTTACTACTGAGCTAGCACATTGTAATCCTACAATAGAGTTCCAAGTTTTAACAATTAACCGTGTTAACAGCCACTCACAACTGAATCATATAAATCCTATCAATTTCTTCTCCAACCTTCTCTTACCCAGACCTAACAGGGCAAAAAACAAAAGAACAAAACATTATTGGAAGTTACAGAGTGTGGCTAGAAAAGAATTTAAGTAATTCACGTCACCACAGTAAGAAAAGCATCTGCCGAGTATAGTGCATTAACCTGATGTGTCTTTATTAACTATAGATATTTTAAGTTTATATCTGGTTACATATTTGGGTCTCATATGAGTATGTTTCAGTTCTCTTGATTTGCAGTCATGTGATTTCCATTTCTTTTACGACTGGTAATTTTCTGTCAAATATTTCATACAAAAAGCTAGACATAGAATAATACACAGGAAGGGGGAGTGTGGAAGAATAATGAAGATAGGTGAAGACACAGGGAAGTATGCATGGACTAAAGGGGATAGATACACAGCATTGGAATAACAGTGCTCTGTACATAGATACATGGATTGAGACATAGGCTGAATGGATAAGAGAGGAAGAGTGGGATATAGATGTATATATTTCCCACTAAGTTACAAATTTGAAAGAGGGTATTTACACATCAGTATCTACCCTTTCCTGCAAACACAACTATAAATGTGGTGGAGCATACAGTGGACAAAATGATGAAAACTTCCTAGATATTATCCAGCATCCTAAGGTAATGAGTGTCTGGTCCTGAGGACTCAGGACCATAGTCTCAGGGGACACCAAGGTCCATTGGCATAACATAGTCCACAATGGCAATGTTCTACATCCTGTTTGGGTGACTAGCATCAGTGATCTTGAAAACACATGAGCCGTTAAATGAGGTTCAACTATTAGTTTCTCCAGGTGTGGAAGAAAGAAGAGTGGAAAGAGTTGAAGAGGATTGGAATCAATTAGTCCAATAGATTAATGAAACATGTGAGCGTCAGTCTCACTGACTCTAAGACAGGAAGAACTAGACTATGCTTGGGCTTGGCTACTACTACCAACTTCCTTGATAGAGATCACACTAGGGGGTTCCAGATAGAGCAGGAGAAAATGTGGAAGAAAACTCAGTTATTTAATTAAAAAAAAAAAAAAAAAGACCACATTTATTGGTCCAAAAGAGACTGGAGGGCCCTTGACCATCCTTCAGGTCCGGAATGGAACTCACCCACGTCCAATTTTTACCCAAGCAGTGGATAGGTTTACATGGGAGAGGAAAGCACTGATAAGAAATGCTCACCACGGAAAGGTCAATCATTCAAAATCTAAAGGGCAATGTTTTCCTAGAGACAAAGTTGAGAAGGGACAGTAAGGTGGGTGGAATACAAATGGGAACCACAAGGAGAAAACGGGATAACTATTATTAAATTAAGGGCTTTGTAATCATTAACATAAAACAAAATGTATGATTTGTTGAATGTAAACCTGATAATCTTGTCTGTAAACTTTCATTCAATTCACAATAAAAAGTTAAAATAACAACAACAACATCAACAAAAAAAACGAGAAGTAGATGGAGACTTAAAGTGATATTACCTTCTCAGAAATGATTTCTATTTGTTTCTGACAGTCTTTTTTTTTGGGGGGGTGGGGAATACTCAGGAATATATAATCATTTAAACAACCAAAGGGCACATTCTGCATGCCTGCCTCCTGACCCCCAGCACACAGTCTTTCTCTTTCCATGAGTTTATAGAGTCCTCAGCTGGTCTATCTCTCCATGTCTTCATAACTGCCTCCATCTCTGGTATCGCTGTTTCTACAGATAGGGTCCTACATTCTGCTCGTGTTTTCTTCCTTGATGGTCCTGTGCTCCTAGACTGTAAAATTAACTACTCCCCCCTTTTTGATGCAAAACTTCTGCATTTACAGTTGTGACAGTTGCAATTAGTCATGATAACAATTACTATTGAATCAAAAGAATCTTACTCCTATCTCTTTTCACCAGACCCTTCTAGACAAGATAAAAACTATTCAGTGGGGATTCTACCTTCCCCTGCATAGTCTGAAACTAAATGCCCTCTTGAAAATTTGTAAGCCAGTCACTTTGTGCCTTTGTAGCCCACTCATTTTAGGTAGGCAGTGTCTAAGTTGCCCATTCCTATCCATCTTGTATACAGAAGGGATAGGATTGATACTTGATGTGAAGATGTCTTCCCTTTCAGTTGGTGTTTTGAGTTACTACGCTACTACATCCATAAGTATACGTCAAGTTCATCAAATTGTAGCAATTTATACGTGTTCCCTTCATAAAAAAAAAAAATATCATCCTGTAGTCAAGTTCTGATCATCAAGCCATTGAAGCTAGGTCTAATGGGTAATAGCTACATGACTGGGCGTTCTTGTGCGTCTCCCCTCACCTCATACTGATAGTATTTTAATGAAGGGAAACCATAACATTAACCCATTCACAATATCAACTTTTTTTTGATATAGGCTTTATTCTTTGTGTAGGGTTTTCTATTTTTGCTTTGCTGTCCACTTAGGAAGGAATGCTGTCAATTATGTCTTTGGCTGCTAACTGAAAGGTAGGCTGTTCAAATGCTCCTGCTGCTCTGTGCTCTCTGACATCCTATATAGTGCTGCTGTGAATCAGAATCCGCTTGATGACAGTGTTTTGTTTGTTTATTTTGGGGCAGGTGTTAGTTTACTTAAAAGTGCCAAAAGGATTCCCATTGACACTGTAAGTTAAGCGTTGGGCTGCTAACCACATAATCAGTGGTTCAAACCCACTAGCCACTCTCTGGGTAAAGATGATGCTGTCTGTTCCCATAAAGATTTACAATCTCAGAAACCCTATTGAGCAGTTCTGTTGTGCCCCAAAGGGTCTCTGTACATCAGAATCCCTTCAATAGCTGTGTGTGGGATTGGTTTTTGTTAAGTACTGTGGAGTCGGTTCCGTCTCACAGTGACCCTGCACAGGGTTTCCGAGGCTGCAAATCTTTAGGGGAGCAGAAAGCCTCATCTTTCTGGGGTACCAAAAACTTGTTTGATAAATGGGTCCTGAAAGAAGGGCCAACACTGGCTAGTACCACTGTAAAGCGGACTTAACAGGAGTCAATTAATTAGAATCAAGAGAATGTCTATTTTACACTGATTTCCACACCCAATTTCCTGGGTTGTCATCTATATAGAAGCAGATCCCCAGGCCTTTCTCTCATGGTATTAAGTAGTGGGTTTGAATCACCAACTTAAAAGTTAGCAGTTGAGCGCAGTTTGTGTCACCCAGGAACTTACACTTATAGGTAATGTACCTAAAATCTAAAGTATCTCTATTTTGGGGCCCACATTTTCAACTTTTGTCTCCTTATCCGTATGCTATGGCCCAAAGCTCTTTTCAACTTTGTGTTCAGCTTATTAGCTTCTTTAAAACTGGTAAATTACTCCAGAGGATAAATTTCACTGAAGCTATGACTTCTATCTGGACATTTTTTTTCTTTCTACATCTTAGTCCTTAGGACCTTGCTGAATTGCAGTTCTCCACAACCTTCACACACACATATGCACACATACAAACTTTCCCCTGACATTTATATTTCTAGTAATGTCGCTCAACAACAAATTATTGGTCTAGACCATCATTGCAGAAAGCAAAGGCACAAAATTTCCAGAAATTGGCATTTCATATGTATTAAATAAACACATAGTTAGCACATATGTGGTATTACATGACATCTGAAAATACAGGGGTTCTCATAGTCTCTTTCCTCATGGTGATTATAATCTAGAAGAGAGTTACAAATTTTATCATTTACATAAAAGGGAAGGCATCTAGTTGGGGTCTAATTCAGATATGTCTTAGGAAGGCTTGATTTGTACATTCTGACCTGAGGATGAATAAGAGACAGTTGAAGAAAGGAGGACAGTATGCCCCAAATAGTCAGCTAGGTTTTGTTCTATTAACCTAATAGTAGCTAATGAATGTTAGACATTTTATATCTGTTAGAGAGTGATTTCTTTTATGTGAATGTTTTGTTAATTATACATGAATACAAGGATATTGTGAACACTAGATGAGATAATATTAAATACACATTTGTTGTTGTTAAATGCCATTGAGTTGGTTCCAACTCATAGCAACCCTATATAGGGTTTCTGAGAAACAGATTGTAAGTTTGAACCAATGACCTTGTGGTCCAGTGCTTACCCTACAGCACCACATCAGGACTTCTAAGTACCCATTTGTTGTTGTTGTTGTTGTTGTTAGGTGCTATTGAGTCAGTTCTGAGTCATAGGGACTCCTTATATGGTTTCCAAGGAGTGGAGGGTGTGTTTGAACCTCTGACCTTGTAGGTCTAGTGCTTTATCCCACAGCACCACACCAGGACTACAAGTACCCACTAGAACTCCTAACATAAATACATACCCAATGAACGATAACAAATATTGATTTGTGTTGTGTTGCTGCTATTCTCTTTAACCAAAGTGAGAGAATTGTGTAGTAATCCTTACTTGAGATTTTTAAGAATTGATATTCTGTGGAAATGGTGAAAGATAAAGTGATTTAAAAATTCTTAGTACATTCATTTCTTTAAACTTTACCTTGAGTCTCCCTTAAGGTAGTTCTCTAATAACACTTGCTTTCTAATAGTAATTTTAATGTTATAGTAAATTAAAGGCCTTCTTGTGTGCCACTGTATGATTAGCACTGGACTGCCAATTACAGGGCTGGTAGTTAAAACTCGCCAGCTGCTCTTCAGAAACCCTACCTAGGGTAACTATGAGTTAGAATTGACTTGACGGCATTTACCAGCAATGATACTAAATTAAAATAATATTCCATTACTTGTTTTTTTTTTGGTGTGGCTCAGAGCTCTAGTGGTTATGAGCCACACCAAAAAATAGCAGTTACAAGTCAGGCTGCTAAGCTCAGGGTCAACAGTTTGAAACTACCAGCCATTCGGTGGGAAAAATATAAGGCTTTCTACTCTTGTAAAGATTTATAGCCTCAGATACACTATGCAAGGTCACTATGGGTCAGAACCAACTCCACGACACACCACCACCACCACCACCACCACCACCACCTTTGATTTAATTCAGCATTACCTAGTTAAACATCTAAATTAATCTGTTACACTTAGTTTATCTAAGCATCCCCTTTTCAGGAATGAGACTTTTTCAGATTGTCTTTTTTTTAATAAATTTTTATTGTGAATTGAGTAACAGTTTACAAGGGACAACATCAGTTTTATACTCATCCTATCATAGTTCATTTCATTGAAATGATTACAATCCCTTCCATACATCATCATTCAACAGTATTTGCTTCTAGTCCCTCTATTTTTTTTGGATGTGCACAAAAACACTCAGGAATATATAATCTTTTAAACAACCAAAGGGCACATTCTACAAGCCTGTCTCCTGGCTGCCAGCACACAGCCTTCTCTTTCCATGAGTCTAAAGTCCTCGGCTGCTCTATCTTTCTATGTCACTATCTCTGCCTCCATCTTTGGTGTCACTGCTTCTCTGGATAGTGTCCCACATTCAGCTCATGTTCTTCTCCCTTGGGTCTAGCGTCCTCTGTTCCTGGACTGTTTTTTAATAATGGTGTTTCAATTGGAATATTAAAATAAAAGAGGCTTCACATATTTTTCATATATAGAATACAAGGTCCAATTTTTTTCCAAAATTAAAAATTTTAATAATAACAGTAGATCCTAAGGAAGTGATAATGTCCACTTAAAAAAAAAACTAGAAGAAAGTTTATATTTGACTATTTTTAGAAAGTGTGTACTTTCATTTTAAACTGGACTCCAGAAATATTTATCACTTCTGCATACATAATTTTTTTTTCCCATGTTCTGTCATCTAGGAATGTTTATAAGGCAAAATCCACAAGAATTAGCTATTGTGTAATTGCTGTGAAACTGCAAGTCATTTATCATATTGTTTCTCTTTTTTTATATTTCTGTTAGTACTTATTACCAGTATCATGGACTTAATTTCTTATCATATAACTGCTTAAATGCATTTTCAATTTTGTGTGTATATTTTGTTCACAACTGAATTGTAAGTTTTAGTAGACAATGACAGACTGCTCAGATTTAACCCTGTTCATTTATTTCAACCCAGCTCATAACTTTAGTTTTTAGTTTAGTTGGGGTTTTTTTTTTTAGTTTTCTTTTCTCTCTTGCTTCTTTAATTTGTGGTTGCCCCTGAGGTGCAAAGAGTCCTGGGTAAGTGGACTTAGAAAATAGAGCCAACATTAGCAAGCACAACTGTAGAGTTGACTCAACAGGAGTCAAATAATCGGATTCAGAGAATATGTTGATTTTACATTGATTTCCATAGCTCTCCTTGTAGAACCAAAGAATTTTCCTGTTTTCAACTGAAAGCTACTTCATGGGCCGTATTATTTATTTGTGAGATTTACTAAAGGAATTTATCTTAGTGGGGAGTTTTTAATGTACATTTTTTAAACTGGATTGTTGTTAGATGCCACGAAGTCAGTTCCAACTCATAGCCACCCTATGTACAACCAAACAGAACAGTTCTGCTCCATCCTCACTATTGCTGCAATGCTTTAGCCTATTGTTGCTGACACTGTGCCAATCCATCTCATTGAGGGGTGGGGTGTCTCCTTTTTCGCTGACCTCCACTTTACCAAGCTTATTGTCCTTCTCTCATTAGACAGAAGGCCCCTCCTGGTAAAATAAATCCAAAGTATGAGAAATGAGGTAAGGCCATCTTGGCTTCTAAGGAGCATTCTGGTTGTATGTCTGAAACTATAAAAATGAGGGGTTTTTAGAGTTTTCTAATTATATAGATACATTCATTCATTTTTTATGAAGTGTATGAAATTCTGGTGTGGCACTGTAGGATAATTACTGGATTGCTAACCACAAGGTCCAGCTGCTCCTCGGAAAGCATATATAGTTTCGCTATGAATTGGAACTGACTCAGCACTTAATAACAACAGCATATGAAATCAGTTCAGCAAAGATAGTCATTATGTTAATGGCAACATTAACAGATTACTCAATGCAATAGGCTTGTTGCAATATTTTTCAAGTCATGTTTATCAGAATTAAGTGTTAGGGAAATAAAACATGGTCAGAAGTTTTAGAAACACTGTATAACATTTGGAGATTTCCAAGTAGGTTGACATAATAAAGCCCTATGGTAAAGAAACCTGAACTTCTCAGAAATATTCACTTTTAGACAACTTTTGTTTTTGCCTGAAAACATATCGATATCGCATTGAGCACTAATGCTCCAAGGAACACATTTTGAGAAGTTTGGCATAGTAGCTGGGTTAATTTCAATTTTCTTTTTTTGTGCACTCTATTCTATTATTATTATTATCATTATTATTTGACTTCAGAATATTGTAGAAATGTTATCCTTTAAATGTATGCTGTGTCTAAATCCATCTGTCTTACTAAAAATTACCAAGGAAGTCTATTGTTTAGATATAAATTCTGTTTGTTTAAACCTCTTTTTCCTTTATATTGACAATTAACAATTGATGCATAGGTCTGCTGTAGCAATACAAATATATGATTTTACAATTTTGGAAATCAGAAGTTGAATTCAAGTTTCACTGAGGAAAAAATCAGGTGTCAACAGGGTTGAATTTCTAGAGAAACATGATAGGCACAGTAAATGACCCTCAAAGATGTCTACATCCCAATCTCCTAAATCTGTGCATATGTTACATTATGGTGAACGGAGTTAAGATTACCAGAGGAATTCAGGTTGCTAATCAGGGTCTTTAAAAGTGAAAGAGTCCATTTTAAAATGATATGCAGCATGAGAAAGACTCAATCGGTCTTTGTGGCCTTTGAAGATGGGAGCAGACCATGAACCAAGAAATGCTAACAGCCTGGAAAAGTCGAGAAAAATGATTTACCTCTATACTCTCTAGCTGTGCCCCATATTGACACCTTGATTTTAGCTTAGTAAGACCCATTTTGAACTTCTGACATCTAGAGTTACAAAATAATAAATCTTTCTTTATAATTTGTTATAGCAAAAATCAGAAACCTAATACTGGGAAAATCCATTTCCTTGTATTTTTCCAGCTACTGAGGTTGATGACCTTCCTGTTTTGTGGATCCCACCCATCCACAGAACCAGAAATGGCCAGTTGAGTCTTTCTCATGTTACAACATTCTGACACTAATGCTTCTCCTTCCTTCTTGCACATTTAAAAGATTCTTGTGATTATATTGAACCCAACTGGGTAACCGGACGGAGTCTTGGTGTGCACTGTAGGATAACTCAAGCTGGACTGCAAGGTCAGCTTGATCCACAAAGTCAGCGGTTCAAATCTACCAGCCGCTACTTGTAAACCCTACACAGGATTGCTTTAAGCCAGGACCAACTCAGCAGCACTTAATAGCAATAACAAACTAGATAATTCAGAATAATTTCATTATTTTATGTCACTAGATTGAAACTGTAATTCTATCTGAAATTTTAACTGCTCTTTCTAGCACAACATATAAATTGATTATTGGATTAGGAAATGAACATCCTTTGGTCTGGAGAACATTATTCATTTTACCAGTACAAGCATTTTATAAAAACATCAAGCCACCAACCGATATATTTGAAAACAAACTAGTTATATCCATATAGGTATATTGATTTTGATACTTTTGTTTGGCTCACAGAATTCTTTCTCTTAAGTCATTCTTGATTTTTACAACTTAAGCCTCAAAACTAGTAATTTGAAATTCCAATATAAAAGGAAGGGTTGTGGAAAATTATTGCTTTTTATACTCCAAGAGTAACGTCACTCTAGTTATTATTCTAATCAAACCACTAGAAACAAGGGGCTGTGATCACATTCAGATAAATTAACTAAGCTCAATTAAAATCTATTCACATTACCTCTATATAGTATTTTATGCAAATATTTATTTATTCTTTACATTAAAACATGTAATGCAAGGTGTTAAATATAAATATGTCAATTTAGATATTATATAAAAAACATTTCAAAAGCTAACCTATTGTGGGGACAGTTGTTATTAAAAAACAAAAGCAGAATAAGAATATAAACTATTAAATAATAATGGCTTTAATGGCATCTTAATTTGTCATGCAAGAAAGATATAATGTTTTAATATATAAAATATTTAATGTGCACTTTAAATTTGGGATGTACTAAGTAGATTTAATTCAGTTTCCTATTTAATTTGCATAGCTTTTAAAAATTACATTACAGAGACAAAAAAAAAAATTTTTTTTTTCAAGGCCCAGAAACTGGCATACTGTTAATAGTTCCTCTGCAGTTTCAGGCTTTGACAGCAAAAACCTGGCACCAGCAAATCAAAAGGGTTGGAGCTCAAGAGCAGAGGAATGGTGAAGCTGCTTTGACTCCTGAGAGATATGTTTCTGAGTGTGCACGAGTCAATCTGTAGAATATTTTAGGGACAATTGGGCATGCTGTTTCCATTTGCCACCAGCCTTCCCAGTTTACAAATCCTGGGAAACAAGTATTACGTGTGATTTATTCTACAATACTTAACCAGTGTGCTACTAAAATTTAATGTTAACATAGGAGAACTATCAGTGGGAAATATTTGACTTGATAGTCTTATATATAAAAATAGAAAATCCATTTGGTTAATAAACATATACAAAGTACCCTCATTTAGGAGTTACAAAAAAATTTTAGACCTACCTTAGCTCTCAAATAGAATGTGTTATTGGGCAAGTCATCCAATCCATTTGCATACCTTTTATCCTCTGCAAAATGACTAGATAATCCCAACAGTCTCTTCTACTTACATTCTACAGTCCTAGCCATGAGAAACATCTATAATTCCTAAGAATCACACATTTGTCTGTCTTAACTGTAGATTTTAGGAAAATGGACTGCTTTGAATTTTACTATGATCATTTATGTATGTTGAATAGCCAGTCATATGTCCCTGACTAGAATATAAATTTTTCTTAGCACTAGGACTATTTCTCATACTTCTTTATACTAACTATATCAATAAGAATGGAGCTCACAGAGTGAAGTGGGTTATAAATTGAGCTAACTGCAAGGTCAGCAGTTCGAATACATCAGATACTCAGTAATGAGGCTTTCTGTTCCCATAAAGATTTATAACCTTGGGAATCCTGAACAATGTATGCCACTATGAGTCAAAACTGGCTCAAGGGCACACTTCTCAGAAATCTATATGTATTCATCATTTTTAAAAAAGTTTTTATTGTGAATTGAGTGAAAGTATACAGAGCAGATCATCAGTTTCACATTCAACAAATCATACACCACATTGTTTCATTACAATGATTATAATCCCCTCCATGTACCATCAGTTAACAGTATTTCGCTCTATTCACTTTAGCTCTTTTTTTTTTTTAATACTCGGGCATATATAATAATTTACACAACCAAACGACACCTTCTGCAAGTCTGCCTTCTGGCTGCCAGCTCTAGTCCTTCTCTTCCCATGAATCTAAAGTCCTCAGCTGCTGCCTCTCTCCATGTCCCCATCTCTGCCTCCACCTCTGGTGTCCCTGCTTCTCTGGAAAAGTTCCCTCATTCTGCATGTGCTCTTCTCCCTTGATAGTTAGTCCCAGGGTCTTTGTTTCTGGACTGTAAAATTAACTACTTCCCCATTTTTTTAAAATAAAACTTCTGCCTTTACAATTGTGACAGTCACAATTACTCATGATAAGTATTACTCACTATTGAATCATAAGAATCTTATCCCCATCTCTTTTCATCAGACCCATCTAGACAAGATGAAAACTATTCAGTGGGGACTCTATCTTTCCCACATGCTCTTAAACTAAACTCCCTCTTGAAACCTTGTAAGCCAGTCACTTCACGCCTCCCTCATTTTAGGTAGCCAATATCTAAGTTGCCTGTCTCTAATTACCTTGTGTACAGAGGGGATAGCATTGATACTTGATGTGATGACTCCTTCCATCTCTGTTGGTATTTAGAGTTTCCACCTCCATGAGCATAGGTCAAGTTCATCAAATTGTTTTGTTCCTTTTTTTAATCTTTCTCTAGTTAAGTTCTGATTATCAAGGCATTGAGGCTAGGTCAAATGAGTACTATCTGCAAGTTTGGGTGTTGTTGTGCATCTCCCATCACTTCATATCAGCTGGATGCTTCACTCTCAGCTCTAGCCCTCTGTGGCTATGTCGTTGTCCATGGGCTCAGGTGTCTCCAGGTCTCACCACACTTTGGACCAACCAGCCCTTCCTTTTCTCTGTCTCATGTCCAGGTCAATGGGAGTCTATGGAACATGGTTGAACTCACCTCATTTTTTCATCGTTGCCTTTCCCCTTCTTCCACTCACCAGTAGACCAATGTGGTTGTCAGACAGCTTACATAAATGCTCATGTATTCCCTTTGAGTTTCAGTCTTAGAGGGAGGTTTGCCCTGAACGAACTTGATCACTTGCCTTCATGGATTCCCGGTGAACAACTTGCTTATTCTTGTAGTAGCCAATCATACTGCCAGTTCTATTTCGGGTTTTTACTGATTATCTTTCTTTGAAGATGTATCTTCTGTAGCTGTAGCTGTCCCAGGCTGGTCTGCTTGTCCTTTATAGTTGGAGTGTCCCACATTAGAAGGTTCTGGATGGGGCTCAGGATTTCACCTAAGGTCCTATACACTGCAAGAGGCCTATTTCACTGGTTAAGTTCTAGAACCCCTTTTAGGTATCCCAATCAGTTATAGGCTGAAGATGGGCTTACAAGTTACCTGCAATCATGTTTCCCCACATTCCTTTCTATCTCACACAAGTGTCTATTTTATAATAGTAGGCAAGAGAAACCAATATTCATAAGACAGTCAAGCATCTTAGAATTATTTCCCCTTTTCAAACTATGCCTAGATCACTGTATCACAGAGCCTGTTGTTCTAAGTTAGAGCATGCATCACTATTTACCTCTGTCCTATTTAGCCCATGCAAACCTGCCTCAGTGTTCCCCCATCTACCTTGTTCTTCCACCCCCTACTCTTTCTTATGTATTGCCCTCCCCAAAACCTGAACTATGATGTGTCTGCCCCCTACCCTGTGCTCTACTTTCGCCTCCCTCCACCTTCCTTTAACCTCCGCTCCCTAAATCTACCAGTAACCAACAAAGAATTTTTAATTTTCTTACCCTTTTAGTATGGGTATTTTTTCTTAAGCTTTTCCAATAATGGTCTTAAGAAATATTTGTCCTTTTGTGACTGACTAATTTCACTCAGTATAATGTCCTCAAGGTTCATCCATGTTGTGTGGTGGCTTGAAGCTTCCTTGTTATTCTTCAAGGTAGCATACTATTCCATTGTGTATATACCAAATTTTGTTTATCCATTCTTCCATTGATTGGTACTTCCATCTTTTTGCTACTGTGAATAGCCCTGCTATGAACATTGGTGTGCATATATCTACACGTGTTATGGCTCGTATTTCTGTGGATAAATGCCAAGTCGAGGAATTGCTGGATCATAAGGTATTTCTATTTCCAACTTTCCGAGTAAGCACCATACTAGTTTCCAGAGTGGTGGGGCTAGTTTGCATTCCCACCAGCAATGTAGGAGGTCCCATTCCCTCCACATCCTTACCGATATTTATTGTCATCTGCATTTTTGAACTTCGTTCTTATTCCTGATGTGAGATATCTCATTGTTGTTTTGATTTGCGTCTCTCTAATGGCTAACGATCATGAACATTTCTTCATGTTTGTTGGCTACCCAAATGTCTTCTTTGGTGAAGTGTCGGTTCATGTCCTGTGCCCATTTTTTAATTGGGTTATTTGTCTTTTTCTTGTAGAGGTATTATAGTTTCCTATGGAGTTTAGAAATTAGTCAATTGTCTGGTATGTCATTGAAAAAGATTTTTTCCCATTCTTTGGGCTCCTATTTTATTCTTTTGGTGAAATCCTTTGATGCACATAAGTTTCTAATTTTTAGAACAGACCAATCATCTATTTTGTCTTCTTTTGTTTGTGTAATTTTTGCAATGCTTTGTAGTCTGTATATGCCCTGGATTAGAGGCCATTAAGTTTGTCCCTGTTTTTTCATTGATGAACTTTAATTCTGGGATTTACATTTCGGTCTTTAATCCATGCTGAGTTGGTTTTTGTATATGGTGTGAGGAGAAGGTCTTGTTTTAATCTTTTGCATATCAATTTCCAGTTCTGCCAGAACCATCTGTTAAGACACTATGTGTTCCCCACTCAATGTACTTTGGCCCTTTGTTAAAGATCAGTTGGCTGTATGTTTATGGGTTAATTTCTGGATTCTCAATTCTGTTCCCTTGATCTATGTATCTTTCATTGTACCAGTACCAGGCTGTTTTTACTGCTGTAGCCATGTAGTACATTTTGAAATCAGGAAGTGAGAGGCCTCCAACTTTGTTGTTCTTCTTAAGCAGTGCTTTCCTTTCCATATAAAGGGTCTCTTTCCTTTCCATATAAAGTTTGTAATTATTTTTCCAGCTCTCTAAAGTATGTGGTTAGAATCTGGATTGGGATTGTGTTATATATGTACATTGCTTTGGGTAGTATTGGCATTTTCACAATGTTAAGTCTTCCTTTCCAGGAGCATGGTATATGCTTTTGGTTTCTTGTAGTAGTGTTTTGTAGTTTTCTTTGTATAGGTTATTTGTTTCTCTGGTTAAATTTATTCCAAAATATTTCAGCCTTTTGGTGGCTATTGAAAATGGTATTGCTTTCCTAGTTTCCTTTTCAGTGTTGTCATTATTAGTATAGAGAAACCCAATTGATTTTTGTATGTTGATCTTGTACTCTGTCACTTTGCTAATCTTACAATGAGTTCCAGTAGTTTTCTTTGCTGAGTCTTTGGGGTTTTCTACGTATAGGATCAGATCATCTGCAAATAGAGAGAATTTTACTTCCTCTTTGCCAATTTGGATGCCTTTAATTTCCCTATCTTGCCTTATTGCTCTGGCTAAGACTTCCAAAACAGTATTGAATAGGAGTGGTGATAAAGGGCATCCTTGTCTAGTACCTGTTCTCAAGGGAAAGGCTTTTAGTTTCTCTCCATTGAGAGTGATGTAGGCTGTTGGTTTTGTATATATGCTCTTGATTATGTTGAGGAATTTCCCTTCCATTCCTAATTTGTTGAGTGTTTTATCAGGAATGGATGTTGGATTTTATCAAATGCCTTTTCTGCATCAATCGATATGATCATGTGGTTCTTTTCATTTTTCTTATTTATATGATGGATTACATTGATTGTTTTTCTAATGTTAAACCATCCTCACATGACTGGTATGAATTCCACTTTACCATGATTTTTTATTGTTTTGATGTGTTGTTGCATTCTGTTGGCTAGGATATTGTTGAGAATTTTTGCATCTATGTTCATGAGGGATATTGGTCTATAATTTTCTTTCTTAGTTATGTCCTTCCCTGGTTTTGGTATGAGACTTACGCTTGCTTCATGGAATGTATTAAGGAGTTTTCCATCCTCTTCTATATTCTGGGATAATTTGAGTAAAATTGGTGACAATTCTTTGCTGAATGTTTGTTAAAAACAGTGAAGCCACCGGGACCTGGAGTTTTTTGATGACCTTGTCAGTTTCTTCATTTGTTATATGTCTGTTCAAGTTTTCTACTTCATTCTGTAAATTTAGGCAGGTCATGCTTTTCTGAAAATGTATTCTTCTCCTCTAGGTTTCAAATTTATTGGAGTACAACTCTTCATAATATTCTGTTATTATCCTTTACATTTCTATTGGTTTTATTGTGATGTCACCCATGTGATTTCTTACGCAGGTTATTTGTGTTTCCTCCCTCTTTTGTTAGGTTTGCCAATGGTTTGTTGATTTTATTAATTCTTTCAAAGAACCAGTTTCGTGTTCTGTTCATGTTTTCTATAGTTTTTTTCTGTTTTCTATCTCATTTATTTCTGCTCTAATGTTTATTATTTCCTTTCTTCTGTTGACTGTAGGTGTACTTTGCTGGTCTGTTTCTAGTTGTTGGAGATGTTGTGCTCGTGTGTTGATTTTGGTTTTCTTCTTTATGGATATGTTCATTTATTGCAATGAACTGTCCTCTCAGCATTGCTTTTGCCATGTCTCAAAGATTAGTAGGGTATGTTGTGTTTTTATTCTCATTTGTTTCTAGGAATTTTGTGAATTCACGTTTTATTTCTTCTACTAACCAGTTGCTTTTCAGCAGGGTGTTAAACAGTTTCCATGTGTTTGAATTTATTTCCTTGGTCTTCCCATTGTTGACTGGTAGTATGATAGCACTGTGGTCTGAGAAGATGTTTTGCAGTATTTTGATATTTGTAGATGTATGGAGGCTTGTTTTGTGGCCTAAGACATGGTCTATTATGGAGAATGTTCCATGTGCACTAGAAAAGAATGTGTATTGTGCTGTTGTTGGGTTGAATGCTCTGTACACATCTATGAGGTCTAGTTGGCTAATTGTGTTGTTTAGTTCCTCTGTGTCTTTTTGAGTTTCTTCCTGGTTGTTCTATCCATTTCAAATGTGGTGTATTAAAATAGCCCACTGTTATTGTAGGCTTGCCTGTTTCTTTCTTCAAATCTATTAGTTTCTTTATATATGTTGGAGCTCTTTCACTAGGAGCATAGATATTTATTAAGGTTATGACATCTTGTTCAATTGTCCCTTTAATCATGTGATAATGTTCATTTTTATTTATTATGATGGTTTTTTTCCTTAATTTTGTTTTATCAGAGATAAGTATTGCCACTCCTGCTTGTTTTTTATTGCAATTGGCTTGGTATATTTTTTTTTTCCATCCTTTGATTTTAGTCTGTTTTTGTCTTTGTGTGTAGGGTGTGTCTCTTGCAGACAGTATATTAAAGGATCTTCTTTTCTTATCCATTCTACCACTCTCTGTCTCTTAACTGGTACATTTAATCTATTTACATTCAGTGTAATTATTGATAGGTATGAATTAATTGCTGTCATTATGTTAGTTTTATTGTGGTTCTGCTGGTTTCTTTGCTCTGCACATCTTCTTGTGCTGAGTTCATGTTTTTTTCTTGTCAGTTTCCTCATAGTTTTAATGTTTCCATGTTCTTTTGGGATTTTCATTTTCCTGGTATTTTGTGAAGTATTAATTTTCTTTGTGGTTACTTTATATTCCATTAACTTTTCCCTTCATTTAAGGCAGTCTATTTTATCCTGAAATCTACCTGACCGTCTCACAACCTGGATCTCTGTTCCTATATGTTTATCTTCTTTCATATTGTAATTGTTTTGACCATAGACTGACCTCCCAGATCCTCTGAATTTGTTCTTATACTTTTTTTTCTGTTCTCA
>NW_006408753.1:1336989-1338822 GCF_000296735.1 Chrysochloris asiatica
CCTGCAACAATTACTCTGAGTTGAGTAATTAGAACAGTGAAAAGTAAGCCCATCTCCTGATCACATCTACCTGGAGGCAATTAGAAAACATAAAAAATACCAAAACATACACTTATCTAACTATTAAGGCCACAGCTAACTACTGAATATTCCCCAAAAAACAGAAACAGATGTTCTGAGACTGCACCCTGAATCTGCTTTGACGGGTATTCTGTGTTATTGCTGATGGAGCTCCTCACTGCACTTCTCCCCATCTGCCATCAAGTCCTGCCTCCTCATTAATCATTTTTATAGCCTATGATTAGTCAATAGATTTAACAAAACTTAAAGCTTTGGCATTCCATAATAACCTTGGCAGTTAATGGGAACTAGTTATTTTGTCACTGTTTCTTATTATTTACCTTCTTTCTTGAAAGGGTTAGTGTTGCTTCTGAGGTGTATTTGGGGTGTGAGGATGATAACTTGGGGTTGACAAGCAGTTCAATGCAATATAAAGTAATTTCTAAACTTGTATAAAATTATTTATATAACTCAGATTTTAGTTTTCAGTGATTACTCCAACTCTGAGTTGGGAAAGGTGTGCGACAAGGTTGTGTTCTTTCACCATACTTATTCAACCTGTATGCCGAGCAAATAATACTAGTGCAGGCAGAGAGCTCCTTAGAGGCCAGATGGCTAAACTTTGTCTCTCATACTTTGGACATATTGTCAGGAGGGAACAGTCACTGGAGAAGGATATCATGCTTGGTAAGATGGAGGGTGGGAGAAAAATAGGAAGACCTCCAACGAGATGGATTGGCCAGGTGGCAGCATTAATGGACTCAAGTATGGCAGAGGTAGTGAGGTTGGCCCAGGATTGGACATTGTTTTGTTTTTGCTGTGCATGGGGTCGCTATGAGCCGGTTTCGACTTGATGGCACCTGACAAAAACAACAACTACAACTACAACTCTGATGAAGAAGAAGGAATGCAAATCAAAAAAAAATATTTTCATACTCTAGCAATTAATGTACAAATATTGAGGCATCTGAATATAGGGGTCAGAATCAGCCTTTTAGAGAATGGAGTATGGTTTTTCAGTTGATATTTCCTGCAGTGCCAGTTCCATCTGAAAGCTGAAATACTAGAAGGTTGTTGATTCATTTAACTAAGTTAATAGAAATATGTAGGGAATTTTGAAAACATTCAGTTTAGAGGCTATAAATACCTTGAGGCAACAGGATCTAAAAAAGAAGAAAACTTCTTGTCAGAAGAGAAGAGAAATTTATCAGTGCTGATTTGCCTTGATAGTAGAAGGGTGACTAACCTACATCTACAGTACTCTGCTTACAAACTTACAAACCGAATGTGGAAAAACAACCATTTATGATGAGAATTTTTGCTTGTTTAAGTAATGTTAATAAAAATAATAATAATGTTCAATACACACATAAATGTTCCATTAATAGGCTTCATGCGACTGTATTAAAGGAATTAAAAAGGCTTAATTATAAATCAGGGAAGATGTCCCAGATTCCATCCCTAATTGTTAAAAGCTAATAATAGTAGAAAATATTTCAATGAAGTGAGAATTGCACCTGAAATAATTCAAAAGGAAACATGCCATTAAAACAACACCCACATGCATCATGCAAATTCTTGAAAGGTCAAGAATTTTCAAGAAGGAAGATTAGAGAATAATAGTGCCTAGGATGTGAAAATCTCCCCTCTCTTCATTACTACAAAGACACCGAATGTTGCATATTTTCCTACCATAAGTTCTGAATTTAGAAAAGGGTCTAAGGAACATGACACATTATTTCTGTGATAGCAATGAAAAAACATGATATCTTT
>NW_006408753.1:1340619-1342199 GCF_000296735.1 Chrysochloris asiatica
GATGACATGGAGAGATGGAGCCTTTGGGGACTTTAGACACAGAGAGGGAGAGGGGACAGGCTAGAAGGGCATACCCTGTGGTTTGGTTGATGATGGATGGAGGGGATTGTAACCACGGCAATGAAACGATAAGATGAATGTAAAGCTAATGTTCTCCCATATAAATTATCACATAATTCACAATAAAACATTTAAAAAAAAAAAAAGGATGTCAGAAGAGATTTTTATATTGTGCTTGTGAGTATAGCGAAGTTAAAATGACTTAAGAAACTCTGTAAAAGAGTTGAACAGCAAATTACAATGGGCAGCATTATAATGCAATGTGCAAATGCCTGGAATTAGAAAACCCAAAGGAAAGAACATGTTCAATATTTCTCAAGCTAAAGGAACTGAAGTAAAAATTCAAGCATCTACTTGAAATACTGAAGGATTCCATGAGCAAAATATTGAATAATGCCGAATGCATCAAAAGAAAATGGGATGCATACAGAGTCCTTGTACCAAAAATAAATAGTGTTGTTCATACATTTCAAGAGTATCATATGATGAAGAACCAATGACACCAAAGAAAGAAGTCCAAGCAGAATGAAAGCATTGATGAAAAACAAACTGATATCTTTGCACTTGAACATTTTAAAGAGGTCTTGTGCAGGAGATTTGAGTATTGCAAAATGACATTTGATTGTTTGACTACCACTTCCATGAGTGTTGATTATGGATCCAAACAAAATGAAGTTTTTGACAACTTCAATCTTTTCTCCATTTACCATGATGTTATTCATTGTTCTCAGATATGAGGACTTTAGTTTTCTTTATATTTAGGGGCAATCCATTCTGTGGTCTTTGATCTTCATTAGCATTTTAAGTCCTCTTCCCTTCCAGCAGGCAAGGTTGTGTCATGTGCATACTATAGTTTGTTAATGAGTCTTCATATATAATCCTGATGCTATGTTGTTTTTAAATATATATATATATATTTTAAAGTTTGTTGCACACACCTTTCCTGATTTTAAATTATTCAGTTTCCCCTTATTTTGTTTGAAAGACTGCCTTTTGTCTATGAACAGTTTCCTTATGATCTGTTCTAGAATACCCAGTCTTCGAAATGTTATCAATTGCTTTCATGATTCATACTGTCTAAAACCTTTGTAAAGTGAAAAACAAAAAAACAAAAAAAACACCCTTCTGGTATTGTCTGCTTCCAGTCAAGATCTCTATGACATCAGCAATGATATCTCTAGTTCCATGTCTTCTTCTGAATTCGGCTTATAAATGGCAGTTCCCTGTCCATTTACTGTTGCAACTGTTTTGTTTTATTATTATCTTCTGCAATATTTTACTTGCATCTGATGTAAGTGATATTGTTCAATATGTTCCACAATCCATTAGGTCACCTCTCTTTGGAATGGGCACAAATTTGGATCTCTTTCAATCAGTTGACCAAGTAGCTGTCTCAAAATTGCTTGGCATAGATAACTGAGTTGTTGTTGTTGTCAGGTGCCATCGAGTCGGAACTGACTCATAGCGACCCCATGCACAGCAGAACGAAACAATGTCCGATTCTGGGCCAACCTCACTAC
>NW_006408753.1:1342574-1344306 GCF_000296735.1 Chrysochloris asiatica
TTCCGCATCCATATAAGGCTATTGAAAACACAATGGCCTGGGTCAGGCGCACTTTAGTCCTCAAGCTGACATCTCTGCTCTTCAATACCTTAAAAAGTTCCTGTGCAGCAGATTTGCCCAGTGCAATACATCGTCTGATCTCTTGACTGCTGCTTCTGCGAGTGTTGATAGTTGATCCAAGATAACTGAGTACCTCCTGTCAATTCCTGAAGACTTGCTTTTTGCCAGTGCCTTCCATGCAGTTTGGACTTTTCTTCAGTAACTTGATCACATGCTACCTCTTTTAAATGTCTGAACACTTGACCATTTCTTTTGGGTACAGTGACTCCATGTATACCTTATATCTCCTTTTGATGCATCTTTGAATATTTTGCCATGGAATGCTTCATTATTGCAAGTTGAGGCATGATTGTTTACTTCAACTCTTTTGGATTGAGAAATGTTGAGTGTGTTCTTCCCTCTTCATTTTCTTGCTCCAGTTTTTTGCACATTTCATTATAATACTTGATTTTTTTCTTCTGGAGGTGCTCATTGAAATTTTCTGTTGAACTCTTTTATAGCATCATTTCTTCCATTTGCTTTAGCATTGCTGACCTGGAGAGCAAGTTTCACTCTCTTCTGATATTAATTTTTGTTTTTTCTTTCTTTCTGGTATTTTAAATGACCTTTTACTTTCTTCTTGTAAGATGTTCTTGATGTCATCCCACAGCTGTTCTGATCTTCGGTCATTGGTGTATAATGCATCAAATCTGTTCTTGAGATGGTCTCTCAATTCAGGTAGGATATGTTCAGGGTCATATTTTGGCTATCATGGACTTGATTTAATTTTGTCCAGCTTCAGTCTGAACTTGGATATGAGTAATTGATAGTCTATTCCATACAGTGCCTGGCATTGTTTTAACTGATGATGTTGAGCTTTTCCGCCATCTCTTCCCACAGACATAGTCAATTTGATTCATGTATATTTCATCTGTTGAAGTCATATGTATGTTGTTGGTCTTCTTACATGCCCTTGAGTCAGTTCCAAGTCATAGCAACCCTGTGCACAACAGAAGAAAACACTGCACAGTCCTGTGTTATCCTCACAATGTTTGTTACATGTGACCTGATTGCTGCTACCACTATGCCAATCCATCCCATTGAGATTCTTCCTCTGTATTTTCAGACCCTCCACTTTACCAAGCATAATGTCTTTCCCCAGGGACTTGTCTCTCCTGATTTGTTGTAAGTATGGAGACACCGTCTCTCCATCCTGGTTTCTAAGAAGCATTCTGGCTATACTTATTCCAACTTAGATTTGTGTGTTCTTCTGGCAGTTCATGCTACTTGCAATATTCTTCTTCAACACTATACCTCAAATGTATAAATTTTTCTATGGTCTTCCAACTTTAACATGTATATGAAGCTATTGAAAATATCAAAACTTGGGCCAGGCAATCTGTAGTCCTCAAACTTAGATCTTTGCTCTTGAACAGTTTAAAGAGGTCTTGTGCAGCAGATTTGCCTAATGTGACATGTCATATGATTTCTTGACTGTTGCTTCCATGAGTGTTGATTGTGGACTCGAGCAAAATGAATTATTTGACAACTGCAATTTTTCTTAATTTATCATTATGTTATTTATTGGTCCAGCTGTGAGGATTTTTTGTTTTCTTTATATTTAGGCTCAATCTGTCCTGAAAATTCTGGTCTGATCTTCACTGAGTCCTGGTGTGGTGCTGTGGGCTAAAGC
>NW_006408753.1:1345261-1347707 GCF_000296735.1 Chrysochloris asiatica
ACAGACAGACGAGTGGTGGCCGTTTGGTTTTATGTCTATACTGTCTCTTTAAATTTCAATGTCAATCTTCCCATAGACATATGGATATTATTCTATCATAGATAACATTGGCCTTCAAGAGAAATGTTGGATTTTTAATTTATTATGAATGCTATAGTATTCCCCTTCAATTAGTAATTCCTTATATAGTAAACCATATGATTGTCAGATTCAAAGTGCCAATGCCAGTTCTTTCAGCTCACTAATGCCTAGGACACTGATCTTCATGCATTCCATTTCATTTTGACAACTTCAAATATTCTTAGATTCATACTTTATCCATTCCATGTTCTGATTATTAATGGAATTTTGCAGCAATTTATTCTCATTTTGAGATTTGTCACATCCACAAATGAAAGTATTGAAAGCTTTGCTCCATTTGTGTCATCATGGTCAACTCTACTTTGAAATGTCAAAATTTCCCCGGTATTATTTTTAGTGCCTTCCACCCTGAGGGGATAATCTTCCAGCATTATATCTGACAATATTTTGGTGTTATTCATAATATTTTCATCTTCCAGGACTCTATCTGACAATGTTCTTCTGCTAGTCATAAGTTTTCTAACGTTTAAACATTCAGATTTAGTTTATCTCACCTCCTTCCTAGTCTGTCTTAATCTGGAAGTTCTGCTGAAACCTGGCCATCAAAGTACAATAAACTACAAGACTAGTCATGTGAAGCTTCATTAAATACATTTGTGGTTACCCTGTAATTTAGTAATTTTTACCGATTTAAAACAATCGGTTTTGTTTTGAAATCTACTTGAATTCTTCACCATTTAGAAGTTCTGTACCTACATTATTACCTCTTTTTGCTTTTTATTTTGCAAATTAAAAAAAGTTGGCAGTTCAAACTCACCAGCTGCTCCTTAGAAACCCTATACAGGGTCACTAGGATTCAGACCCAGCTCGACTCGATGACACTTAGCAACAACAACAACATAAGATAAGACTATTCTCTCTATTAGATTATTAGATAAAATCACATTTTGTATTATTTCTACATTGTCTTCTATTCTTTGTATGCTTAATGATTACAGTGAAACAAAATCAAGAGAGTAACAAAGCAGGAATTAAGGTATCCAAGGACTAGGATTAAAATAAAAGTCTGAGGAAGCTACAAATGAAATTTGCAATAAATGTTTACTGTGAATTATATTTAGAAAAAGTCTCTTTTATTTATTTATTTCACACTATTGAGTGCATTTTCTAAATTTGCAGTGACTTAAAAATAATTCAAGTTTAGATCACTGTCATATAACTAGAAATGATTATACAATAGCTATATATCTTCTTTAACAGTGACTGTGTTCTTTAATAGATGTGTTAAAACTGATTGTTTATAAAATGATTCATGCCTTATCATTGAAATATATTAAAATTTAATGAATCCAGTACATTAATTCATTATTCAGTCAACAACACTGATGGAACTCATTGTTATATATTCTTTAAGTTTGCAAAATTCTATTTCTCAGATTTTCTGACAGCTATTCAAATATTTGTGAGCAAATACTTCATTTCAGGGCTTGCTGGTTGCTTTTTGTAAAGCATCAAATGAGTACACAATCCTAATTTATCTTATTATTTTGGAATTATGTGCATTGGGTTCTCTATTGGCAAGACTTTGCACTTATAAATAAGCATTACAGCTTAGTGAAAATTCTTCCTTACTACTAGAGAACTATTTCTTGAAAAATATGAAGACACTTTAGTGCAGTAAATACAAAAGATTGGCAACTATTATGAAGTTATAAAACAATTTATTAAAGCATATAAAAGGCCATACTAGCAACAAGGGTGCACTTTGATACTAACTCAAATACTAAAGAGTATGATTAAGAATAATTTTTCCTTCGGATAATTATTTTCTTAGCATTAGCTCTGTGAGTCCATTGTGCTGCCATTATTTAAACTAGCAAAATGTAAAAATGCACTCTGGGGTTTGTATGTTATTAGCCATGTAGGATGATTAAAAACCTTCATTTAGCAGCAAACTTTAATGTTGAAGATACTTTAGATTATTATGTCACAAAAATAGACATTCATTAATTTACTCATTCATTCAAGATCTATATTAGTTTCCTACTGCAGCTGTAACAAATTACCATAAATTTAATTACTTAAAACAACACAAATTTATTATCTTAAAATTCTAACAGTCAGAAATCTGAAATGGACCTTACAACCAACATATCAGCAGAGCCATATTTCATTTGGAACTTCTAGGGGAGAATTAATTTTCACTGATAATCCATTTCCCATTCAATATGCATTCCATCACCACATCACTTTCTCTTCAGATTCTCACCCTCTTTGCCTCCCTCTTACATTATTGATTACACACTATAGGTCAATCCTATGCTAATTACTAGGTATATAATATGATGAAAGGAGCTCTGGTAGC
>NW_006408753.1:1348322-1350171 GCF_000296735.1 Chrysochloris asiatica
GATTGAAACCACTGATCTTTCATTTGGCAACTAAACGATTAACCACTGTATCAACAGGACACTTGTGGCCATGTAAAGGTGGCACAAATATTTAGGCACTAGTAAAGATTTACACCCTCGGAAACCCTGTACAGGGTTGCTATGGGTCGGAACTGACTCGACAGCACTTAACAACAACAATAACAGGGATTCAAACTCACTTGAAGTGCCCAGCAAAAAGGCCAGTTGATTTCCTTCTGAAAGATCAAATTGCTATGGTGTAGTTCTACTCTGCACACATGGGGTCTCCATGACTCAGGGTCTGACTTGAAGGTAGTTAAGAACAACAATTAGAGGTGAGTGTGAACTGGAGAAGATAGTGGCAGTAAAAAAAAAGTGAAATGGGAGAACTTATTGACTAATTATCATGGAATTCAGAGAAAGGTGCATATCAAGGCAGGTCTTAGGAAGACCCAAAACATTTAAGTTTAAATAAATGAATGTCTGGTGATGTTATTTACTGAGATAAAGAACACTCAAGTTGGGAAGACTGATTTTTCAGGAAGACTAAAGGCATGAAAGGTAATGTATTACTTTAATTCTGGATAATAGGTAAATTAATACAGTTAAAAATAATCTTTGAAGTTCTGGACTTTCAAATTATATTTCAGTGAGCATTTTTTTTTTTTTCCCCAAGTCATCCAAAAGCAACCTAAACAGAGAAATAAAACAGTAAAATCCAGCTTTTACAACTTAGAAAATACCTGATATCCCCACCCAAAACCAGTAAATGCCAAATAAGGGTGTGAAAAAAATATGAACGACAAGGTTTTTTACTTTCCTGAAATTTTCTCAAGAATTCAATATACATAATATTTTCTCATTAGGAGTCTAAAAGGAATAATCTTTGAGAATGAAAGTTGAAATTATATATAGAAAGGGGCTTTTAAAAGATCATGGAAAAGTTCCATGATATTTTAATTCTACTTTCTATAAACTTTTTGAAGCTCTGTCATAAGTACATCTCATTATTCACCAATTCCTCACTTATTGACTGTTTTCATCTGACAGTTTACATTTATGAAAATAGTAAAAACAAAATCTTCTATCCAACTATTATGCATAGAGAGTATCCAGACTAACATGGCAACTTTGACCTCAGGCTTTGTTGCTAGTATTCCTTTAATGGCAAGAAAATAATTTGTTTATTGGAAAAACACTGAATATAGATTGCCATTTTGTGACAACTCTGATGAATGTTAGTGACAGTCAATGTCTGTTTTCCTGACTATGAATATATATTCAAACATGAAAAGGACAAAATAATATATGTTCCACTTACCAATGCCTGTGCAATGAACCATTATTATATTTAGTGGCTTAAAGCAGCAATCAGAATTGTTCTAACTCTTTTAATCTTGCCCATTAAACTAATACTTGTGTAGCCTGAAAGGGGAGGCTTCCCTGTGTTACATGTAGCATCTCATTAATTGAGACTGGAAGATCAACTAACAAGATGGCTCATTCTCATGATTGGCAGAGAAGTTAAATTTTGGCTAGGAACTCATCTGGGCAGTCAGCTAGGGTGGGAAATGCTTGATTCCTCTCTATCAGGACATTTTGATGAGGCTGCTTGGCATCCTAACAACATAATAGCTGGTGTCATGAGCAATGCTTCCAATAGTTCAAAGCAGAACCTGTAATAATTCATCTGACACAGCCTCAGACATCATATTGTACCACCGCATTCTATTGGTCAAGACAATTTCTGAGACCAGTCAAGGGAAATTAAACTTTACTTTTTTTTTTTTTTTAATTGTAAACTGAGTGATAGTTTATATCAGTTTTACACGTATCCTATCATATTTGT
>NW_006408753.1:1351981-1353196 GCF_000296735.1 Chrysochloris asiatica
AATTCCCAGGTGCATTGAGGGCACTGGCAAAGAACAGGCTCGGGAAATTGATGGGATAAAAATGGAAATCTTTCAATGAACTAATGAAGCACTGGAGACACTCATCTATGCAAAAAAATCTGGAAGACAGCTACCTGGTCAACTGACTTGAAGATATCCATATTTGTGCACATTTCAAAGAGACATGACTTGGTGAAATGCAGAAATCACAATACAATATCATTAATACCTCATGCAAATAAAATGTTGCTTAAGATAACTAAAAAATGGCAGCAAATGTACATCGAGACAGAAATTCTAGAGGTTCAAACTGGATTGAGAGGAGACATGGAACAAGGGATATTATTGTTGAAGATAGATGAATTGGCTAAAATCAGAGCATACAAGAAAGATGTCTACCTGTGCTTTATGACTATGCAAAGCCTTTTGATTGTGTGGATCATGACAAGCTATGGACAATATGGCAGAGAATGAGTATTCCTGAACACTCAGTTGTGCTCATGAGGAACATGTACTCAGATCAAGAAATAGTTGTTTGAGAATGAGTCCAGCGATTCCCTGACCGGGCAGCATAGGTGCACGAGCTCCGGGGTAGGTGTGGGTGGTATTGCACAGGGGAGGCCCCCGGCTGGTAGACAGACAACCTTTGGGCAAACATAAGACTTTAGCCTTTAACATTGTGGACTTGCTTTTTTGAAGGATCAAGCTGTTGGGGAGTTGTGGGCATTTTGAGCTTCTGCCCGCCTGCACTCACCTGCACTCAGCTTCCGCTCCAAGACTGCTCCCGCCCACTGAGGAGCTTAGAGCATGGGGCTTGAGCGGACCCGTTAGGAGGGCGGGCGCATCCAAAGAGCCAGAGGGGCCACAAGAACTGGCACGGTCCTTCGTGGGGGGGGGCCTCATTGTCACAGGAGGCATTGTCAGCATGGATGTAGGGCGGGTCGGGTGCCCACGGCGCAGGGAGACAGAGAGAGGCATTTTTTGATGTTGTCAGTCAAGGACGCCATCTGCCTGCAGCCCTAATCCCGCCCTCCCCCACTCTGCTTAGGCTAGCCCTCTGCCCAATCTCCAAGGCTCAGGCCCGCCCATCAAGACACAAGCCAGCACAAGCTGAGGTGCCTTGAGGTGGTTTTTACCACCAGCAAAAAGGCAGTCCTGCTGTGGCTCTGCGGGTTAAGGCTCCAGACTGCAGATCCTTTTGAACTGCAAGGTCGG
>NW_006408753.1:1354975-1364212 GCF_000296735.1 Chrysochloris asiatica
CCTTGGAACAACAGGGCTCTGGGATACAGAGATTGAGACATGGTTGGAATGGGGAAAGGGGGGCGGGGATGCTTGACTGTCTTATGAATCTTGGTTTACCTGGCATACCATTATAAAACAGACACTTGAAGGGGAGAGAAAGGAACAGCCAGAAATATCACCATAGAAACTTGTAAGTCCATCTTCTGCATATAACTGATTGGAATACCTAAAATGGGGCTACAACGTGCCCAATGAAGGAGGTTTCCTGCAGACCCTCTGCATTACATAAGACCATAGGTGGAATTCTGAACAGCATTCAGAATTTTCAGAGGAGGGAAATTTCCACTTGAAAGGACAAGCAGACCAGCTTGGAGTGGCTAGAAGAATAGAAGATACTTCTTTAAAGAAAGACTGACAGGAAAAATACAAAACAATATAGGCAGACTGACTGATTACTACAAGAACAAGCAGTTTCTCACCCAGGAGACATCAAGTCAAGTGGTTGGGTCCCCTCTGAGCAAACCCCCTTCCTAGAGTAAGACTCAATGGGAACACACGCTCTGATTGGTGACCACATTCGCCACTGATAAAGGGAAGGGAAGGGAAAACAGCAATGAAGCTCTGAGCTAAGCCCTACAACGTTCAATAGACTCCTATGAACTGTGGTGGAGAGCTGGTTGGCCAGCAGTGTGGCAAGACCTGGGGACTCCTAGGCCCAGAATCAGTGACATAGCCACAGAGGACTAGAGTGGAGAGTGAAGCATTCAGCCGATAAGAAGAGAGGGCATATGCACAAGAACCCCCACACTTGCAGATAATACCCACTTGACCTGGCTTCAATGACTGGATGATCAAAGCTCAACTAGAAGAAGAAAGAAGAAGAAAAAAAAAAGAGTAATCTGATACAATTTGATGAACTTGACCTACACCTATGGATGCAGTAGCTCTTTACAACAAGGATCATTCCCACCCCTTCCATGTACAGAATAGACAGGGATGGGCAACTTGGACATTAGTTACCCAAATTGGTGGGGCTACAGAGGCAAGAAGTGACTGGCTTATAAGATTTCAAGAGGGAATCTAGATCCAGAGGGTTTGGAGGAAGGTAGAATCTCCTCTGAGTAGTATCCAATCTGTCTGGGTGGGGCTGATGAAAGGAAATGCAGATAGATTAGTGAATAATTGTTATCAGGACTGATTATGAGGGTTGGAAATGTAAAGGTAGACGTTTTGTAGCAAGGAGGGGAGTGATTAACTTTGCAGTCTAGAGCGAAGGTACCTGGGACCATCAAGGGATAAGAGCGGAGTGTGGGACCCTACCTTGAGAAACAGTGACGCCAGAGATGGAGGCAGAGATGATGATGTGGGAAACAGTGACGCCAGAGATGGAGGCAGAGAGGTTGGGGACTTTAGACCCAGACAGGGAGAGGGGCTGTGTGCTGATGACTGGGGGTGGGAGAAGGGAGGAGGAAGGCAGGTTTGTGGAGTATAACCTGTGTTGGTTGATGATGAATGGAGGGGTTTGTAACCCTGGCAGTGAAACGATATACGATAGGATGGATGTAAAATTAATGTTCTCCCATGTAAACTACTACATAATTCACAATAAAACATTAAAAAAAATTTCTATGGGAGCAGAGAGCCTCATTTTTCTTTTGCAGAGCAGCTGGTGGTTTTGAACTGTCAATTTTACATTTAACTACCCAATGTTTAACTCACAGCGCCATCAGGACTACATATATATCTATATCTACATGTAACATGTGTATGTCAAGCGTCAGAAGTAATGATGTGGTAAGCATTAGTAGATAATACAAAAGTAGATAGAAAGACTGTAAGTTTAGGTAAAATAGTCCAAAGAAAGAGCAAATATCTGGCATATTTTCTGTTGTTGTTAGGTGTCTTTGAGTTTGTTCCAACTTACAAAGACATTAAGAACAACAGAATGAAACACTGTTTCACCCTCCTTCAACATCACAATTATAGTTATGCTTCAGCCCACTGCTACTGCCACTGTGCCAATCCATCTTCTTGGGGACCTTCCTCATTTATGCTGACCCTCCAATTTACCAAATATAATATCTTTCTCCAGGGACTTGGCTTTGCTGATAATGTGTCTCACCATCCTGGCCTCTAAGAAGGATTCTGGTTGTGCTTCTCCCAACTCAGCTTTTTTTGTTATGGCAGACCATGGCATTTGAATTATTCTTCTCCAACGCTATAACTCAAATACATTAATTTTTCTATGGTCTTCCTTATTCATTGTCCAACTTGTACATGCATATGAAGCTACTGAAAATACCAGGATAAAGATACTTAATTCATTAGGGAAATTATTTTATTGTGAGGCCCAGATCATACGTGGTAGTTGTAGTGGTGGTGGTGTGCTGCTGAGTTGGTTCTGACTCATAACAACCATATATAGGGTTTCCAAGGTTGTACATGTTCACAGAAGTAGAAATACTCATCTTTCTCCTATGGAGCAATTAGTAGATTTGAACTGCTGATCTTGTGTTAAGAAGCCCAGCTTGTAGTCTCCTATGCTACCAAGGCTGGATAAAATATCATTCAAGACAACCTCTTTGTTCTGATTCTGTTTTGTTTTTAGGTGCTGTCCAGTAGCTTCCAACACACAGCAGTCCTCTGTACAACAGAATGAAATACTGCCTGATCCTGTGTCATCCTCACACTTATTGAAATGCTGTGGGGTGGGTTCTGACCCACAACTAGTTAGTATATGGATTCCTGTAGGAGCTGCAGCCCACAGTTCCTACGAAACTTCAGTTTGTGGTCTGGCAGATTAAGCCACAGCAGGGGTGTTTTGTCATTGGAATTGAGTTAGTATTTAGTTTCAGGCAGGTCCCTGAGACTGAGCGGGGAGGTGACCTAGGCTGAAGAGGTGGGGGATGGGCTTCATGCTTGCAGGCAGACAAGGTTTGTCTTTAATGACGTGCCAAATGCCTCTTTGTCCCCCTGTGTCTTGGGCCCTCCAATTTTCCCTATATATTCATCGGTAATGCCTAATGTGACTATGAGGATCTCCCAGGGATGGACTATGCTGGTTCCTGAGGGCTCACTGGTTCTCTGCGAGCGTGCTCCTTCTGAGAATGTCTGTTCAGGGCCTGTTAGGTTCCGCAGTGGGTGGCGCCCTCCGCCCGGTAAGAGCCAGGAGCAGGCGGGTGGGGGTTAAAAATGCTCGTAACTTCTCAGTTGTTAGTTCTTTTAAAAAAACAAGTTCATAGAGTTGCCGCCTAATGTTTTATGTTTGCCCAAAAGCTGTCTGTCTACCAGGCTGGGGCCCCTATTGTGACCCTGTTCCGTATTTGTCCCGAGCTCACATACCTGTCCCACTGGTCAGGGGAGTGCTGACGCCGGAAGCCATAGTACTTTTAATATTCTTCTCCAATACCTTAATTTTTTTCTATGGTCTTTCCGATTCTATCTCTACATTTTATATGCCCATGTTGTTGCTGTTGTTGTTAAGTGCCAATGAGTTGGTTCTGAGTTATAGTGACCCTGTATAGGGTTTTCCAAGGTGCAACTGGTGGATTTGATCCTCCGACCTTGCAGGTAAACAGACCCTGTGGTCCAGTGCTTATCCTACAGTGCCATACCAGGACACACATATGAAGAGATTCTAAGTACCATGGCTTGCGACAGGTGCACCTTATTTTCAAATTGACAGCTTTGCTCTTTACACTTTTAGAGCTCTTGTGATGCAGATATGCATAATGCATTTCATCATTTGATTACTTGACTGCTGCTTCTATGAGTGTTGATTGTGGATACTCATCATGAAGTTTGAGGCTATTTATTTAGAATTTTGTTACTAATAAGAACTTTGGATAATGGACATGAGTATTACCTTTTGAAAATAAACACACTGGCATTCAGGTATACAAGAAGTTTGTTTTTTTTATTAACCAGTCTATAGACTTTAGCACAGTGCCTGATAAAAATCATACTTCATAAATGTAATTGAATTATCAATTAGTGAACAAAGCACATAGATCACTTCATTGTTTCTAATCGTAAAGTGGATTAAATAAATTGATGAAAATTAACTTTGTTAGCCATTTTACCATGTTTACTCCAATGTAAAGTTTCTCCATTTAGAAAGTTGTGTTATTGGGATATTTAATAATGAACTTTATCACTGGAAAAAAATGAAATAAAGAATTATCAGTCTGGCTTGTATAATTAAAAAAAAATTTAATTGACTGTGGAAATTATAATTACTAATATGGATTTTATTGATAGCGTAGTGGCTACGAATCACACTGCTAACCTCAAGGTTGGCACTTCAAAACTACCAGCTGTTCCGCAGGAGAAAGATGAGGCTTTCTGTTCCCATAAAGATTTACAGCATCGGAAACCCTGTGCAGGGTCACTATGAGTGGGAACCAACTCCACAGTACTCAACAACAACAACAAACAGTGAATATTAATCAGGAATAAATATTTCTTGGCACAATATTACTATTCAAAGATAGAATACTTAGGGATATTATTCAGTAGATGTATTGGCATCCCAAGAATGGTTCAGACACTCACTGTAGACAAGCACTCTCAAGATTCTACTCTGGAAAATACTTTCCACTTGGAGAAATTGTAGAAATAATTAACTCTGGAAAGTCTGAGATCCTCATGGGCTTCCTTTTTGGTAAGAAATCTTGGAGATAATTGTGAGAGTCATTTTTAATAAGACAGAGTCGGAATACAGATTAGTTTGTTTTATCAAGGTTACAGTTTTGTAACTTTTCATTTGAAGAAATTTCTGCTGCATTATATCAATGTTGCAACTTGCTCAAAATTCCACAGGATGAGTTCTCCAAGGGATCCAGTTGTCTAAATACATTATTTCTATTATTAAATCTTCCTATTGTGGTGAGTCTTTTTTAAGTGACAACATATTTATTGAGGGTCTTTTTTTTTTTAATAACCTTTTCTCTTACCATTATGGTGACTTTGAGTAAAGACCACTTTTATATCAAGAGTTGATATAACTTGTTTTCTGATAAGGTTATGACAGCTTTCAGAATCATTTTACTTAGGTGTCTTAGTGAATTATGAATGTTGATTACAGTGAATCCAAATAGATTAAAGTGAAAAATAAATTGGCTGCCGCTGGCCTTTTCTATCTATGCAAAGTTTTAGTTTGTATCCTTCAAATTCCAACAAGTGCACTAAAGTGCAGCTTCAAAAACAGTTGGTTACTAGATATGGATCCATGGTCATCCTTCATTTTCAAACACTTGAGTTAACATTTTGTGGACATACAGAGCATTAACCAGTACTTTTCTCAAAATAGGCTAAACAATACCTCATCATTATTTCAGAAAGGATTAGGTTACATCTGTCCAGAAACCAAAAAGTCTGTTCATTACCTATCTTAATGTAAAAGGAATTATTTTTTAAATAAAAATTTTTAGAGCCACAAATTCTCAAAAGAAAGAAATGAGTATCTCCGTGGTTCCGCCTGACTTTAGTTACTTACTTCCCACGGATATGTTTTACCACCTAGTAGATTCAAGTGGAAGAATTCCCATTGTTCATGCTTAGAGAACATGACAATGATAATCCTATTCCTCCTGAGTGTGTGGTGGGGTTCGAGCATGCAGAAATGTTGCATCTTGATATTGAAATTCTTAATCACCTTTAAAAAAATCACCTTTTAATGATAAACTCCTTAAGGTTGAAGATAAAGTAAATGAGACATTCCTTTAATATATTTCTTTAGTGTTCTATATCCATTTGTTCTATATAGGGCACTATTTAAAATATTGGTATATATAATTATATGGAGCTACATTATATGGAGTCCTGGTGTGGCACTGGACTGCAAGGTCAGTTTGAACAGCAAGGTCAGTGGTGCAAACCCAACATCCACTCCTTAGAAAACATTTATAAGATTGTTATAAATTAGAATTGACTGAACAGTACTTAACAACAAACAAAACAAAATTTGTTCTTATTTGTTTTTCAACCAAATCCTTTCCCACCCCATGATGAGAAAAACTCATAAATTTTACTTTATTCTTTAGTTTGAGTTAACTGATAGTTTTAAACAAAATATACTTGTAGCTAATCAAACAAAAATTATTAATGAGCACAATTTCATTTCTCCAGTCAACTAACTTATATAGAAAATTTATCATGAGTCACATCCTGAGGGGAATACACATTGCACACCACATATCACACACACACACACACACACACACTCACACATACACACACACCATATTTCCAGCTCTTAGTCTTGTAGTACAGATACATAAAAATTTGGCATAATAGAAGGATATACTTTTAAAAGGAAATGGCTCTTACTTGAGAGGGTATAGAAAGTTCTCATAGAGGAGGAATTGATGGAAGAAACATTTGAAAGAAAGTAGGTATTTATCTGTGAGACCAGAAAATTCGGGTCATCTCAGGCCGCTGTGGGTTGGGTGGCAGATGAGGTTATGGAAACTTGAAACAAAACAATGTATTTAGAAATCTGAAAGCTGTCGACAGGAACAGTAGTGCTGAGATCCCAAGTAGGTCAGAGAAGAGTTGAAGTAAAACAGAGACAAGGAACTATATAATGGTGGTTGTGTCCCTTGGAATTGATTTGGACTTACAGCGACTCTGTATAGGATTTCTGAAGCTGTAAATCTTTACTGGAGCAGGAAGCCTCATCTTTCTCCCAAGGAATTTCTGATGGGTTCAAACTGCTGACCTTGCAGTTAACAGTCCAACATGTAATCCATTATGCAGCTGGGGCTCCTGTAATTATACGATACAGGACTTCATAGTCTGTGTCTAGGACTGGGGGCTTTATCTTTTAGGAAATGAACAAGCAATAGAGAATTTTAAGTGGGGATTTTATATGTAAAAGTTGTCACTCCATACGCATATGAAGGATTAATACATACATTTTAACCATACTTACTTTATAATATCTGTATTAGTTTTCTCTCCTGTTTCAAAACAATTAGGTTATAAATATTTTATATTCATCATGTTGTTGTTGTTGTTAGGCACCACTGAGTCGATTCTGACTCAGAGCAAACTTTTGCACAACAGGATGAATCAGAGCCTGGTCCCATGCCATCCTCACAATCACTAAACTTGAGCCCTTTGCTGCTACCAATGTACTAGTCCATCTTGTTGCAGGTCTTCCACTTTTTCACTGACCCTCCACTTTGCCTAGCATGATACCCTTCTCCAGTGACCAGTCTCTTCTGGCAATATGACCTAAGTATGAGAAATGCAGTCTTGCCATCCCAGCTTCCAAGAAGCATTCTGTTTTTACTAATTTGTTGTTAAGTGCTATAGAGTCAGTTCCGACTCACAAAGACCCTGTATAAGGTTTCCAAGGAGCAACTGGTAGGTTTGAACTGCCGACCTTGTGGTTCACAATCCAGTGTTGATCATACAAAGCTACTTTAATGATTAATAAATCTGTAGACTGATGATATGAATGAGTACCTACGAAAACTATTTCTAGAATTCTCTAGCCTTCTCTCAGGTCTAAGCTTTCCCTTCAGATCATTCAACTACAGGAATAAATAGTATTACTCTCTTGAAAAAAGTTATAGTGTAGCATAACGTCAAGAAGGAGATTGGCATTAAAGAATGAGAGTGACTTTACTGGTAGAGTTAAGTGTGTATTGAGTTGAGGGCCAGTATAAGTGTAATAAGGGATGAATCAGGAGTGTTCAAAGGGCAGGGATGGTAATATTTCGATGCACAGAAGTTGTACATAGCTGTAAGATTGACTAGTGGTAAGTGGTGTATTTCATTCATGTTGCAGAAGACTATCAAAGACTGGCTCAGAAATTCATACTTACTTATTAAATTTATACTTTAAATCAATAAATACTGCCTCTTGTGGTCATATAATTTTAATCATAGGCTGAACTTCTAATTTGAAAACACTTTTACATAATTATATATTGTCCATGAACTTGATTATTTCCTTCTGGCTTTCTTCTTTCTTTTCTTCATTTTTGTTTTGAAATAGCATTTTTAGATTTTTTGTTCCAACATTCTAGATTAGTCAATAAGCAAATTACTATGTTAAATATAGAAAATTAATGTACATTTGTTTATAGATGAAGTGCATATCAATAATTATATAAAATTCAATTGTTTTAGTCACTCCAAAGAAGAAAAGCGTATTGAAGTATACAAATAAGGTAGCTCTTGAATTATGTCTTTTCAGAGTATAGGCATAAACCATATTTTCTTATTTTTTCCCTGTCATTAAAAAAATATGCTCAAAACAAATAATATTTTAGGAATGGGAAGAAATTTATTGTATGTAGATCTATATTTGTTGTTGCTTTAGATGCCTTTGAGTCAGTTCCAGCTCATAGAGACCCTATACACTAAAGAAGGAAACATTGTCTGGTCCTATGCTGTCCTCCCAATCACTGTTAAGCTTGAGCCCATTGCCACGGCCACTGTGCAAATCCATCTCAGTGAGGACATTTTTCTTTTTCGCTGACCCTCCACTTTACCAAGAATGCTGTTCTTCTTCAGGGACTGGTTTCTCCTAATAATATGTCTGAAGTTATATATATATATATTCCAAGATATATCTAGATATTATATCTTTATTATGTGATAATCATAAAACAGCCAGAGTGCTCCTTGGAGGCCAGGATAGCCAAACTTCATCTCTCATACCTTGGATATATTGTCAGGAGGAACCAGTCACTAGAGAAGGATATCATGTTTGGTAAGGTGGAGGCATGGAGAAAAAGAGGTAGACTCCCAGTGCGATGGATTGGCAAAGTGGCAGCATCAATGGGCTCAAGCGTGGCAGCAATAGTGAGGTAGGCCCAGGATCGGGCAGTGTTTTATTCTGTTGTGCATAAGGTCACTATGAGTTGGCACCGACTCGATGCACATAACAACAACAAATCATAAAACAGAATAAATGCAAAAATTATATGCGTAGTATGACTAAAATTAATGTGAAAAATTCTAGATATGTTCATTGATTTATAACATAGTCATATGTGGTAATATAGGATAAACGCTGGCCTGCTAACTGTAAGGTTGATGTCTCCTTGGGAACCCTATACAGAGTTGTTATGAGTCAGAACTGACTGGATAACACTTAACAGCAACAACACAATGTACACATGTGCCTTCTTTATGGAGTTTTCTTATGACTATAGACCAAAAAGCCCAAACCCCTGTCATCGAGTTGATTCTGACTCAGAGGGATCTTTTACAGGGTTTCTGAAGCTGTAATCTTTA
>NW_006408753.1:1364917-1368182 GCF_000296735.1 Chrysochloris asiatica
CTGTCTGTCCCTAAACCCATAAACACAGCTCTCATGACAACAGATTGGTACAAAACCATTTGGTATACTTTCTTACCATTTGCCACTGGCATTTTATGTTATTTCATATTAAGCAATTTATTGAAAGGAAAGAAAACACCATAGTTCCCCCCACTGGCCCAGAAGCAGCCTATCTATTTCAGTCTAAACTAAACTTGATCCTGATATAATAATATTTATTGTAAGTTAGCCAATATATCCTAAGAAAGTTTATGGTGGTGATGGTAGTGGTAGTGTGCCATGGAGTCAGTTCCAACTCATAGCAACTGTGCATAGGGTTTCCAAGGGTATAAATCTTTATGGGAGCAGAAAGCCTCATCTTTCTCTGTCAGAACAGCTGGTAGTTTTGAACTGTTGAACTTGAGGTTAAAAGCTTGACTTGTAACTACTATTCTACCAGAGCTCCTTATGAATGCTTATAAAACTGGGGGGACAAAGTAACATTAACTTTAAATCTAAGTATAAACAAAATAGACTTCCTTTGAGATAAATGTGAGCAGAATGCTAGCTCTCCCTAAACTATAAACCTTACTGATAACATAGAGTAAAACCGAAACTTTAGTAAGCTGATGTTCTACTGCTATTATGATTTCTATCACCAAGTATCTATTTTATCTACTGTTGGGGATATATTTGTATTTTAATATCATTTCAACATTACAGAAAAGGTTCAAGAATAGTAGCGGGATTTCCTGTGTACCTTTTACCTAGATTCACCACTTGTTTATATATGCCCTCCTCCTTTTTTCCCCTACTTTCTCATTCTCTCTCTCACCTTCTGCAAATTGGAAATATTCTGTATCTTTATTCCTAAATACTTCAGTTTGTATTCACTAAGAAAGAGGGCCATTCTTTTACATAACTACAGAATGAGAAAATTCCTAGTGAAACCATAGTATAGTTTAATGGTGGTTTGTGGAGGTTGTGTGCTGTGGAGACGGTTCTGACTCACTGTGACCCTGTGTAGGGTCTCTGAGGCTGTATATCTTATAGGAGCAGAAAGTCTTATTTTTCTACCTCGGAGCAACTGATAGATTTGAATTGCTGACCTTGCAGTTAGCAACCCAGTTCTTAATCCATTATGCTACCAGGGTCCCTAATGTAGTATAGTATACAGTCTTAATTCAAATTTCATTAATTATCCCAATAAAATAATTTATAACTTATTTTCCCCAATCAACAATTGAATTTACACTGAATTTAGTTGTCATAAAATTTTTATTTTCTTAACCCAAACTTTCTTTTTCTTTCTTAGCATTGGCACTTAAAAAAAAAAAAAAAAGTACAGGCCACCTATATTCAGATCATCTATCAGTTTCAGCTTGAAGATTTTCTCTCAAAATGAGATGCAAGTTATGTAGTTTGGGAGAAATACCACAGAACAGTTCTTGTATTCGTCACACTGCAAGGTATCAAGAGGCGTAGGACATTAGCATGTCCCCAAATTGCTGATGTTAACTTAGATCACTCATTGAAGTTAATGCCTGACTGTTTGTTTGTTTTTTACTTGATTCCCACTCATGAGGACCCCCATGTGTGCAGAGTAGAACTACTTACTCCATAATACCCAAATAGGGGATATTTCGCTTGTGAGCTTTCAGGATCAAATCACCAGGCCTGTTTTCAAAAGCACCTCTGGGCGGGTTCAAACTGCCAAACGTAGTATACAAGCATTTAACCATTGGCACTACAGTGCATTTTGTTTGAAATGACTCTCTGCTTTTGTTGTTGCTTATTTTTATATTTAACAGATTACTTGCAGGGGAATGCTATGAAAATATTTTATTCCTAATCAAATTACAGCATGGCCCTGTGGGATAATGTGCTGGACAGCAAGGTCGGTTTGAACTGTGAGGTTGGCAGTTCAAACTAACCAGCTGCTCCTTGGAAACCCTATACAGGGTTGCTATGAGTTGGATATGACTGGATAGCACTTAACAACAATAACATTTTAGCATCCATTGTTGATTTTCTTATTCTATCATTCTTTCTTTATTAGTTGGCATTCTACTCTAAGGAAGAGCTTTCCTTTTTTTCATTAATGAATATTTTCTGTCAGTTCTAAACCTAATCACTCCTGACTTATAAAAAGATCAGTCTAAGTATTATTATTTTCTTCCTTCAAAATATATGCTCTTTCTCCCATACTTCATTTAGCTTCATCCTCTTCCACTAGTCCAGTGTGCTAGGAAATTCACATTCATGTTGAGAGGGATACCACAGCTAAACACAGACAACATATATATAATAAAATGCACGACTCCAAAACACTATTTCTGAAAATGTTACTCTTTCCCCTCATCTTCACCAAGAGATGATACATAGATAGTGAGGGAATTATACATATATTGTGTTACCTTGAAATTGCTAGATATGGCTTTTCTCTCCAAAGTCATTTTAATTCGAAAGAAGCCATCTCAGAAGCAGGGATGGACAATCCCAGGGCCATCAAGAAAGAAAGGCAGTGTAGAGTGTGAGATTCCCAACTTAGCAGAGGTGGTGACAGAGGCGGCAGCAGCATAGAGAGACAGAGCACCTGTAGTCGTCTAGGCCCATGGACCCAGTAAAGCTGAGTGCCTACAGGTGGGAGGCTGGCTTGCAGAATAGGTCCTTTGGGCATGTACAGACTGTCTAAAGGAGCCTGGTCACACTTGCCTGAGCAAAGCAGAAACTGAGGGGGCCATATGGCTGGGAGGATGAGACAAGAGTGAGGCATGCCTGCAGTATGACAGACAAGAGGCATTCCTGAGTGGAGAACTGCTGTATCCTGAATTGTGTCCTGTTTGCTTCCTAATAAACCCCATACTCATGAGTACTGAGTTCTATGTGGCTATTGCAATGGATTATCGAACCCAGATATAAATCAGAAACTGCTGTGGGAGTGATGGGTGGTGTCAGAATAAGGTAAAGAAGGGTGTAGGGTGGAAACATGTATGATCTCCACTTCATAGGAATGGGTCATGGACTGATTTTGAGTTTAAGTCTCTATCCCCATTGTGAAGCCAGAGGAAACCAGACATAATCCCTACACAGTTCTTACATATATGTTGTTGTTGTTGTTAAATAGTGTCCTGTGGGTTCCTACTCACTGTGACATTGTATAGGGTTTTGGAGGAACGGCTGGTGGGTTTGAACTACCACCTTCAGTTCATATTGACCTTGCAGTCCAATGCTTATTTTGCAATGCCATACTTGTTGTTGTTGTTATTAAGTACCGTGGACTCGG
>NW_006408753.1:1368605-1370976 GCF_000296735.1 Chrysochloris asiatica
TGAGTTGTACCAAGTCAATAGCACACCACCACCATATTGTATTTTTGTCGTGTATTTTTGTTTTAGTCAGAGCATCTTAACCCATTACTATCATTATTTATTTTGATGATCATGTTCTCTCAGATATATCCAGTGAGACCCTCATAAGATGAGTCCTGTGTCCTTTTGACATATTTCCATCAATGTTTTAATCATTTCCTGCTCCAGCTATTGCACATCTTGAAGGAGTCCTGATTTCTCTTACTGCACAATGTTATTTCAAAAGTAAGATCTGAGCACTAAATGTACTTATTTTCTCTCTGTCTCGATTTGTTCTTGCTCTAAAACTTATGAAAGCACACTTACAATTTCAATTTCAGTGATACCCCTCATAGTACATTTTAGTCTCACCTTTATCCAAATATTGGGGACACCCTTCTGCAAGTTTCCATTATCATCAGTATACTGACATTTTTGTTCTAATGCACATAGTAGAATCAGAAAGTATTTTTCAAATAGTTAACTGGCATTGTGACTGACAGTCTGCTTTCATAAGGATTACAGCCTGTGGAGTGATTCTCTTCTGTCTTCGGGTCTGTCATAAGATCACTATAAGTTAAAATTTATTTCATGACAATGGGTTTGGCCTTTTGGGTTCAAGGTATAGTATTTCCTTACAGATTTTTTTTTCTTTTAAGATAAACTTCTTTACAGAACAATGCTCAAATTTTAAATATGCAATGTTATCATTTTTGACAAAGTTATATGTCATGAAAGCAACAATGCTATCAAAATAAAAACTACCATCACCCAAGGTTACTTTGTGCCCTAGCCTCTGTGTCAACACCATTCTGGAAATCATTAATTGCATAGATTAGTTTCAAATGTTCTAGAATTTCATGGAAGTGAATCACAGTATGCACACTGAATGTTTCTGGCTTATTTTGCTGAGTCTAGTATTTGTGAGGTGTCCTAGTGTTGTGTTGTAGGATAAACAGTGGTTTATGCCCACCTGCCTCTCTTTGGAGACCCTGTAACAGGGTTGCTATGAGTTGGAACCGACTTGATGGTACAACAACACATATAGATGAACAAATTGAATTTGTCATTTTTGGAGTCTTGGTGTGATGCTGTAGGATAAGCACTTGACTTCTAACCATGAGGTTGGTGGTTCAAATCTGCCAGTCACCCCTGGGGAAACTTATACAGAGTTGCTATGAGTTAGAGCCCATTCAGCAACATTTAACAACATTTGTGAGATCATTTATTTTACATATTGTTGTTGTTGTTATGTGCCAAGGAGTCAGTTGCAACACATAGCAACCCTATACAGGATTTCTGAGGCTGCAGATCTTTACGGGAGCAGATCGCCACATTTTTCTCCCGCAAAACAGCTGGTAGTTTCACACTGCTGACCTTAAGGTTCGCAGCCTGATTTGTAACCACTATGCTACCAGAGCTCCTCGTTTTACATGTATTGGTTGTTTATTTATTACTGAATAGTATTCAATTGTATGAATTTATTTTACTTCTTTATCTTTATCCTTTTTTATGGACATTTGGGTTAGGTATGTTTTCTGAATATTAAAGTTATAATATTTTGACAGTTTTTATGAGCATGCTTTTATTGCTCTTTAGTAACAATATGCACATGTTTAATTTGATTTAAAATGTCAACATGTTCCCAATGTTCTCTGACCATTTTATAGCCTCACAAGAATTAAAGTTCTTTTTGACCCTCATCTTTAGCAATGTTTACATTGTCAGAATTAAATCTTGTCCTTTCTAGTAGGTGTGAAGTAATGCTAATTTTGATTTTCACTTTCCTGACAAATAATGATATTATAACTTAAATGTGTTTTATTGGCCATTCACAATTTTCCTGTGTGAAATGCCTGTTCAAGACTTTTGTCCATTTTTTTCCAAATGATTTGTTTGTTGTCTTTTTACTGTTGAGTTATAGGAGTTCTTTATAGATTCATTATTCCATATATTTTCCATACATAAGTATTCAAAATATTTTTCCTGTGTGATCGTTAAAGTTTTGTGTCAATCAGGTTGATTTGGAAATTAAAATGTAGTAACATTCTCTGATGCAAGTTAATATAATGGAATCACTTCCATAATGATATCAATGGAGTCCTGATGTGGCACACAAGGTCAGAGGTTCAAACTCACCAGCCACTCCTCAAAAACCATATACAGGGTTGCTATGAGTTGGAACCTACTCTACCTGTGGTACGGTTTATTTCTAGTGTATGTGGATGGTGGGGAAAAGCTGATTTGTTATTTGGGGGTCTGAATCCTGTATCTGGTTACTCATCTGACATCTGGATTTGGGACTTGAGCCAGAGACATATGTCATGTTGTTGTTGTTGTTGTTAAGAGCCAT
>NW_006408753.1:1371786-1372895 GCF_000296735.1 Chrysochloris asiatica
GCAATAATAGCAAAGTAAAAAAAAAAAGTAGAGGACAATAAGTGTTGGCGAGGATGTAGAGAGACTGGGACCCTTCTACATTGCTGGTGGGATTGCAAAATGGTCCAGCCACTCTGGAAAACAATATGGCACCTTTCTCAGACGGCTGGAAATAGAGATACCTTATGATCCAGCAATCCCTCTAATTGGTATTTATCCACAAGAAATACGAACCATAACATGAGTAGATATATGCACACCAATGTTCATAGCAGCACTATTTACAATAGCACAAAGATGGAGACAGCCTAAATGACCATCTATGGAAGAATGGATAAACAAACTTTGGTATATACACACAATGGAATACTATGCTACTCTGAAGAATAACAAGGAAGCAGCAAGCCACCGCATAACATGATGAAACTTGAGGACATTATGCTGAGTCACAAAAGGAGAAATACGGCATAGAGCCATTATTGTAAAAGATTAAGAAAAAGCACCCACACTAAATGGGGAAGAAAAAAATTGTTTTCTTTTCTTTATTTATTTATTTTTGTTGGTTACCAGGGTATATGGGGAAGGGAGGGGAAGGTGGAGCACAGGATAGACACAGGATAGTTTGGGTGCTGGGGGGGCATACACTAGAAGGGGAAGGGAAAAGGAAAATAAGGCAGATGGGAGAATAGCTAGGCAGGTTTACATGGGCAAAATGGGACCGAGGTAAATAACGATCTAAGTACGAATGTAAAACAACAGGGCTCATGGATACAAAGATTGAGGCATGGTTTGAATGGGTAAAAGTGGGTAATGATGTTAAGATGCTTGGCTGTCTGTCGAATCTTGGTTTCCCTTGCCTACTATTGTAAAATTGACACTTGAAGAGGAGAGAGAGGAATAGCCAGAAACATCACCAGAGAAAGTTTGTAAGTCTGTCTTCAGTCTATAACTGTTTAGAATAACTAAAATGGGGCTAGAATTTGCCCAGTGAAGGAGGCTCCCTTCAGAGCCTTTGCATTGCATAAGACCATTGGTGGAATCCTTGATGCTCATCCAGAATCTTCTAAGGTGGGACATTCCCACATGAAAGGACAAGCAGACCAGTCTGGAGCAGCTAGAAGAACAGAAGA
>NW_006408753.1:1375305-1375898 GCF_000296735.1 Chrysochloris asiatica
AAAAAAAAAAAAAAAAAAGAAGATAGAGCAATTGGCACATAAACTTCCCCTGCATCTTGGCATTGTTGCCTTTGCTTTCAAATCTGTGGTATTCCCTGGGATCTTATGATCTTATTTCAGGGATCTTATGATGCCAAATTTTCACTCAGACACAGTGTTTGAAAACACATATTAGAGGTCGGTTCCCATTTACAAATATTTCCTAGTAAATTGATTTATTTTATTAATTTTTTTTTTTTTTATGTTGGTCACAGGAATAAACTTTAAATTTCTTCCTTATGCTTTTTACTTATAGAGCTAAGTTTAGGGCCATGATTCATCTTCAAATAATTTTTGTATATATTGTAAAATTTTAGTCCGTTTATTTTTAATATAACAATTGATATATTTTTATTTAGAGCTACCATTTGTTTCCTGGTTATCTCATTTAAAAATGTACTTTTCCTTTTCTTCTTCACTGCTCTTTTAATTAAAATATTTGAGTGCATATTTTAATCCATTATTGATTTTTTAGCTATATATCTTTGCATTATCTTTAGCAGTTATTGTAGTTATTACATGTAACTGAACACAACATATTTACAGTTAATCTT
>NW_006408753.1:1377850-1379740 GCF_000296735.1 Chrysochloris asiatica
ATGTGGTTCAGAGTTGTGGGACCAGCCCCTGAGCCTGTTTGGTTGGGTATTCTGTGTCATTGTTGGCGGAGCTTTTCACTGTACTTCCACCCGATCTGCCCTCTTGTTTGTTCTCCTTTCATCATCTGTGCTTTTGTTGTCATATATGTTACATCTGCACAAATTATGAAGTCCTGGTATAGCATTTTAGGAAAAGTACTGGATCACAAAGTTGGTTTGAACCACAGGGTTGGTGGTTCAAATTCATGAGCCATTCCTCAGAAACCCTGTACCAGGTTGCTATGAGACAGAACCAACTTGAAGGCACTGAACAACAACAAAAACACAAATTATGAAATCTATAATAAAATAATAATTAAAAATTTTAATTTGCTATCTTAACAAAATTAAGAGGAGTATAATAAATGATTTTTTGTTTGGCTATGTATACATCATTTCAGGAGGTTTTTATTTTCTCTTGGAGCTCCAAGTTTTATTTTGCTTTTCATTTTGAAGAATGTTTTTATAGAATATATAATTCTGGCTAGACTTTTTTTTTCTTTCAGCATATATGTCATTATCTATTATTCTTCATTATTCCTGATGAGAAGTTAGCATTTGTTCATACAATCTGTAGCTGCTTTCTTGAGCTATTTTCATGATTTTCTCTCTATTTTTAGCATTTTAGTTATAATGTTCTAAGTTGTGATTTTGTTTTTTCATTTATTCTGCTTGAGGGTTTGTGTTTTTTACATTTTTGGATCTGCAAATAGGCTTTTTTGTTTTTAAATAATTTTTTTTTCTGCTTCATTCTCTTTTTTTCTTTAACTGAGATGCCAATTAAATGTATATTAGATTCTTTGATATTGTCTCAGGCCACTGCGGATCTCCTCATTAACTTTCTTGTAATGAAGAGAGAGCTTCTTTTTCTTTCCTTTAGATTAGATCATTTCAACTTGTGTGTCTTTAAATTTACTGACTCATTCATCTGCTGTTTAGCTTACCTAGTAAAGTGTTTGTTTCCTTTAGTGCTCATTTCTAAAATTTACCTTTCTCTGCTGAAACTCCCAATGTCTTCATGCACTATGACCATATTTTCCAACTCATTGAAAACATTTAAAATCGCTTCTTTAAAAGGTTTCTGACATCTCAGTCATGTCAGGGTTGGTCTTTATTGACTGTTTTTTCCCAGATGATAAGTTATCTCCTGGTATTTTTTTTTTCATATTTAAATTATTTAAATTGCATTTTTTATATTGTGGATGACATATGATATAGATTGCATTCTATTATTTCTAGAAACTCTGATTATGATTGATGTTTGTTCTAAGACAAAAATAGCTTGGCTGGATTCAATTCCTAAACACTGTCTCCTCTGATGTGGTCAGCAATCAAAATATATCCTTTATTCCCTTAGGCTACCAGTTTCATCCTTTCTTGGAGTCATTCCTGTGTATGCACAGTTAAGAAATACATACATTACCATGTTCCTTTCTCTTACAATTTTACTAAATAAATACATTTAGGAGGAATTAATATACTGTTTGAATAGACATGTAGATTTTCTTCATGTTTCATGTGAACAAAAATCTATTAATACCCAGGAAGAGCTCTGCCAACAACAACACAGAATACAGGACCAAGCAGGCTCATGGGATGGTCCGAGAACTCTGAACCAAATGTAAAGGAATATTGAGAAGGTTGGAAGGCTTACAGCTGGGGAAATGTGTGGAAGAAGCAAGAAATCCATTGGTTTCTGGATCAGGATGCTCATCTGCTCCAGGAGCAGCCATCTTGGGTCAGACCAAGTGGAGGAAGGATCAGAGCAGCCATAGATGCCTGGCAGAACCACAGAGATAAAAGTGCGGACATTCTTTTCTTTTGGGATCTGTTCATTGGGCCCTTGCTGTC
>NW_006408753.1:1381879-1383216 GCF_000296735.1 Chrysochloris asiatica
CTCTAAATACCAACAGAGAGGGAAAGAGTCTTCAAATCAAGTTTCAATGCTATCCCCTCTGAGCACAGGGTAGATAGGGACGGACAACTTAGACATTGGCTACCTAAAATGAGGGAGTAATAAAGGCATGAAGTGACTGGCTTACAAGGCTTCAAGAGGGAGTTTAGTTTAAGAGTATGGCAGGAAAGAAAGCATCCCCACTGAATAGCTGTCATTATGTCTAGATGGGTTTGGTGAAAAGAGATGGGGATAAGATTTGTAAGATTCAATGGTGAATAACTGTTATCATGACTAATTGTGACTGTCACAATTGTAATGGTAGAAGTTTTGTAACAAAAAAATGGGAGTGGTTAATCTTACAGTCCAGAAACAGAGGACTCTAGGACCATCAAGAGAGGAATGCACAAGCAGAATTCAGGACCTTATCCAGAGAAGCAGCAGCGCCAGAGATGGAAGCAGAGATGGGGGCATGGAGGTGGGGAGCGGCTGAGGACTCTAGAATCATGGACTAAGAAGAGAAGGACTAAGAGCTGGTGGCCAGGAGCACACTTGCAGAATGTGCCCTTTGGAGATGTAAATTATTATATATGCCTGAGTGGTTTTTTGTTGTTGTTGTTGTTGTTTGTTTTTTTTAAAAAAAGCTAAAGTAAAGTGGATAGAGAGAAAGAAATACTGTGAACTGATGGATGGTAAATGGAGGGGATTATAATCAATGTAATGAAACAAGATATATGATTTGTTGAATGTGAAACTGATGATATTCCCTGGAAACTTTCACTCAATCCATAATAAAAATTTAATTAAAAAATCTATTAATACCCAAAGACCTAACATTCTAAAATGTTCTTAATACTAAAGGAGAAATGCAAAAGAGATGCAACTCTTCCATGGAAATTGTGAAAGACTTTGCTTCATTTCCCAAGGTCACTGAAGTAAACAGGAAACAGTTATAATCAATACTTAACTGAAATAAATCTCTGGGAAAATGGAGGTAAATAAAATCAAAATTAATTTTCAACTCAGGCATGTTTTTCACCTATTGGTCTCCAATGATTTTGCCAACAGGAATTGACTCTGACATTTGTTTTCCAATCCCTTTAATGTCCTCTCCTTATGTTTTGTGGAAATGTTAGCAAGGAAACTGGATAAAAACCTAAATAATCACAACAAATTAGAAACCTGACAAATAGTTTACATTCTTCTTTTAGCAACTCAACCATGTCAAAACAGGCAAAAAATGAGCAAATAGTTTCTAAGCCACACTGTTAATTGGAGATCCAGGACTACCATCCAGTTCCATTAGAATTTCTTAGCTGATTTTCTCTCTCTGTCTCTCT
>NW_006408753.1:1389040-1389877 GCF_000296735.1 Chrysochloris asiatica
TGGAAAAAACAACAACAACAACAATATATAATAGAGGAAAATGAAGAAAGCAAAACAAAAATGTTATTTGAAAACCATCATTACAGGCCCACATTCTCTTCTGAGAAATAAAGAAACAAAGTTCTAATCAAAGATACCAAAAGAGTTATGAGAAATTCAAGTGCTCTGACCACTAGGCCAGCAAGAAATGTTAAATGTAGTCTCACACCCACCGTGTTATCAGTTTCTGGCATCCCTGGATAAGAGATGATCTTCTGGTTGGATACATTCCTGGAGAGGAATTCTCGGGGCTCCTTGGCAGCCATTGTGCAGACCCACAAGCAGAGTTAGGTCCTAGGACAGACAGGGAGAACTGTTAAGTTGGTTCCTGGAGAAGATAGATTAAAATGTATGGCAAGATCTTCCTAATTTTTTTATGGGGAACGTGTGTTGGTATGAATCTGTCTTCCTTGATCAACACCATTTTTTGTTTGTTTTTTAAGTTTGTCTGACTTTATCACCTGTCCTACTACCTAAATATCTAATAACTGGACCTATTTATTTTCTTTATCACCTGTCCTACTACCTAAATATCTAATAACTGGACATAAAACAAACAAACAAACAAAACCCCACAAATTCTTACTGTAGGGAAAGATACAGAAATGCATAAAATAAAAGTTCTTGTAATCCCAAAAAAAAGAAAGTAAAGAACAAAATAGATGTGAAAGGAGTCTCTGAAACTTGCCTTTGAATGTAGAATAATGAAAACAAATGGGAGAAATTATGTCATAAAAGAGTTGAACAGAGGATTTCAAAGAGCATCTTGAGTAGATAAAGTCTTATGAACTGTGCAAA
>NW_006408753.1:1389977-1399627 GCF_000296735.1 Chrysochloris asiatica
TAGCTTTACATTCATCCTATCATATGTTGTTTCATTGCCATGGTTACAATCTCCTCCATGCATCATCAAACAACCAAAGGGTATACCCTGCAAGGTTCCCCTCTCCCCCTCCCTCTGGTCTTCAGCACACAGCTCCTTCTCCCTTTCTGTGTCTAGAGTCCCCAGCCATTCCATCTCTCTATGTCATCATCTCTGCCTCCATCTGTGGTGTCACTGTTTCTCTGGGTGGGGTCTCGCACTCTACTCTTCTCCCTTGATGGTCCCAGGGACCTCTACTCCTGGACTGCAAAGTCAATCATTCCCTCCTCTTGCTACAAAATATCTACCTTTACAATTCAAATCTTCACCATCAGTCCTGGTAACAATTATTCACTATTGTACCACAAGAGACCTATCCCATCTCCTTTCATCAGCCTCGCCTAGACAGATTGGATACTACTCAGTGGAGATTCTGCCTTCTGCCTCACCCTCTGGATCTAGGCTCCTTCTTTAAAGCTTGTAAGTGACTCACTTCTTGCCTTTGTAGCCACCCCCATTTTGGGTAGCCAATGTCCAAGTTGCCCATCCCTGTCTTCTCTGTGTATCAAGGGGGTGCGAATGATCCTCTCTGTAAATATTTGTTCCCTATTTTGTTAGCTGATTTTCTCTTGATTGGTGTATACAGTTCTTAAATATTTCTTTATTAAGAACATAAAGTATATTCAAATACAAAAAAATGAATATGAACTGATGGTATCTGTTTCTATGTGTATGCATATACACATATATAAAAATCTATATACACATATGTGTGCATTTTTCATATTTAAACATGTATTCAATAGAGAGGAGCTTCACTGCAGTTGAAGAGAGAAACAGATAACTCAAGAAAGGGCTTTATAGGGTATCTTGCAGAAAATTTGACAGAAGAGAAGAATGCAATTGCAGGATGAAATCACTACTCTGGTGAGGAGAAACAACTAAAACTATTGAATTCTGGCTCATTAGCAGTGGACACAAGCTAAGAAGACAAAAAGAATAACTCACAAAGAGGAGAAAATAGAATTTAAAAATCTTTAATTTTTAAAAGACTGGGAATAGCTTCTCTAATTGTCTATTGATTTCAAATGTAAATATAATGATAACCCCAAATTGAAATGCCAGTGGGTTTGTTTTTTTTTATAGAAATATTTGAGAATGACTAAGTTCCATTAAATTTGTGCTTTATGGACTAAGCAAAAGCATTTGATTGTGTGGGTCATAAAACTCTATGGATAACATTGTAAAGAATTGGAATTCCAGAACTGTGAATGATACTCATGTGGAACCTGTGCATAGAGCAAGAAGCAATCATTCAAATAGAAGAGGCAGAGACTGCATGGTTTAAAATTAGAAAAAGTGTGAGTCAGGCTTGCATCCTTTCACCAGGCTTTTTCAATTGGTATCCTGAGCAAATAATCAAGAAACTGGATTATGCGAAGATGAATGTAACATCCGGATTGGTGGAAGACTTATTAACAACCTGAGTAATGTAGAAGACACAACTTGCTGAAAGGGAAGGAGGCTTGAAGACAAAGATCAAAGACTACAGCACAGCCTTCTGTTTGGATTACTCCTCAATGTAAAGAAAATGAAAATCCTCACAACTGTTCAAATTAACAACATCATGATAAATAAAGAAAAGATTGAAGTTGTCATAGACTTAATTTTGCTTGAATACATAATCAATGTTAATCAAAATAGCAGTCAAGAAATCAAATAATGTATTGCATTGGGCAAATCTGCAGCAAAATACCTCTTTAATGTGTTCAAGATCAAAGATCTCAGTTTAAGGACTAACATGTGCCTGACCCAAGCCATGGTTTAGTCAATTGCTTCATATATATGTGAAAAATGGACAAAGAAGACAAAAAAGAGAATTGATGCATTTGAATTGTGGTATTGGGGAAGAATATTGAAAGCACTATGGACTGCCAGGAGAATGAACAATTTTGTGTTGGGAGAAGGACAGCCAGAATGCCACTTACAATTTAGGATCATGAGACTTTGTCTTACATTCTTTGGACATGTTATCAGAACGGATGAGCCCCTGGAGAAGTATATCATGCTTTGGTAAGTAGAGGGTCAATAAAAAAGAGAAAGACATCCAACAAGATGACACAGTATCTGCAACAATGGCCTCAAGCATAACGTCAGTTGTGAAAATGGCACAGGACTGGTTTTGTTCTGTTATGTATAGGGCTGCTAGAAGTCTGAACCAACAAAATGGCACCAATAATTCACTTCAGTTATTATAGGCTTTGAATATACAATAGGTAAAAGTTAATTTTTTTCCACCATTTGAGTTTAATAAACAAACTATATTTGTAGGGGTTATTAAGTATTTACATGTTACTTTCAAACTTTTTGGCTGCAGCTATTCAGTTGACTTCAGAGATAAATGTCCCTCTAATACACCTGAGGGATAAATATGTCTAGGATACTATGAATTGTTATGTAATTCCCAAATTTTATATTGAATGCTTAGGCATAGATAAGGCATTAAGGGCTAATTCCATTAAATTATTGTTGCTGTTGACTCACGTTGTTGTCGGTACTTACTCATGATGACCCTATGCACAACAGAACAAAACACCACCCAGTCCTGGGTCAACCTCACAATCGTTGCTACACCTGAGCCCACTGCTGCTGCTATTGTGCCAATCCATCTCCCTAGGGAGGTCTTCCTCTTTTTCTCCTACCCTCCACTTTAGAAAACATGATACCATTTTCCAGTGACTGGACTCTCCTGACAATATGTCTGAAATATGAAAGACAAAGTCTGGCCATCCTGGCTTCCAAGGAGCATTCTGGCTGCACTTCTTTCAACACAGATCTATTTGTTCTCTTGGCAGTCCATGGTATTTTCAATATTCTCCCCCAACACCACAACTCAAACACATCAATTTTTCTATGGTCTTCCTTATTCACTGTCCAACTTTTGCAAGGATATGAGGTTACTGAAAATATCATGGCTTGGGTCAGAGGCACCTTAGTCATCAAACTGACATGTTTGTTCTTCAATACTATAAAGAAGTTTTGTATAGCAGAATTGCCCAATACAAAATGTTATTTAATTTCTTGACTACTGCTTCCATGAGTGTTGATGGTTGATCCTAGCAAACTGAAGTATTTGACAACATCAACCTCTTATTCGATGAAATTATCTAATTAATTTGATAATAAATTATGAGATGAAATATCTAATTAAATTATTAGATGAAGCTTTTGGTAAAAATTCCCAGGTTAACATTTTATTAATAATTACTGCTTTGCAAAGCACTTTGTTGAGCCTAGGAAATAATTTTCCTGTCAATATTTGGTTCTGTTAAAGCTAGTTTAGTGAATTTCCATTATATCCATCATTCTTTTTATATCATTTAAGCATTATGCCATAAATTATAGACGTATACTTTAGTTATAAAAATCAGCAAACTAACATCAGGTGATTGCAAACCTATTAGCATAGTATAATTAATTATAACAAAATAAAATATGCATAAACATTCTAGGAAATAGTTTGTTATTTTTGATAATACATTTTGAGTATGTTTTCTCAGGAATTTGTGGGGTTTACTTATTACTTAACTCACTTGAGCATTGTTTGATTGTAGAAATAAAGCTCATTAAATACTTTGTTGTTGTTGTTAAGTGCCATCAAGTTGGTTCCAACCCATAGCGACCCTGTACAGGGTTTCCAAGGCTGTAAATCTTTACGGGAGCAGAAAGCCTCATCTTTCTCCCGTGGAGCGGCTGGTAGTTTCAAACAGCTGACCTTAAGGCTCGCAGCCTGATTCGTAACCACTCCGCTACCAGAGCTCCTTATTAAATACTTTAGAGTTAGAAAAAATTAATTCCATAGGATCACAGACATATTTATGGTTTCTAAGAAGGCAATTGAGTTGTTTATTTCCAGAGTCATTGAGCTTAGAAAGGAAAAAGAATTAGTTTTATACAAAGAATTTAGATTTTCTTTCTCTATTCATTTCCCCAATACCACTGTTGTTACTCCTATTATTGTAATGATGATGATTATGGAAACATATCTGATGGAGACCTATATACTTAAAATTTAAAGAATCCACAGTCATAAAGGAAATAGGCTTTGTCTTCTGCATTTTGTTACTTTTAAAAAGTTTATTGTTTATCATTATGGAGATCGTTTTATCCCATATGTTGTTGTTAAGTGCCATCGAGTCAGTTCTGACTCATAGTCACCCAGTATAGGGATTCCAAGGAGTGGCTGGAGAGTTTTAACCGCTGTTCTTAGGGTTAGCAGTCCAGAATTTATCCTACAGTGCCACATCAGTGCCCATATGTAGTTACTGCTATTGTTGTTAAGTTCTGTCGAGTTCGTTGCAACTCATAGCGTCCCTGTACACGGTTTCTAAGGAGTGACTGGTAAGCTTGAACCACTGACCTGCAGCTCAAATTGACCTTGCAGTCCATTGCATAACCATCAGCACCACACTAGGACTCCATATTGTTGTTGTTATTAAGTGCCATCGAGTCGGTTCCAATTCATAGCAACCCTATATAGGGCTTCCAGGGAGCAGCTGGTGACCTTGAACTGCCGACCTTGAGGATCAAACCAACTTTACAATCCAGCTCATTAACCCACAGGGCCACACCAGGACTACATATGTTGTTGTTGTTAAGGACTACATACAGTTGGGTATAATTAAAGGATGGGAGTTATAAGTAGAAGTTTCCCTTCCCTTCTACTAATGAGAGATGTGAAAATTCCATTTTAAATCCAAATGACTTTTAGTAGAATCATCTTGTACTAAAATGATAAATAATCATGTATATATTAAATCAAGTATTCCATGGAAAATCCCCAATTAGAATATAAGCCTGACATTTGATGCTACTCATTATGTTGCAGAATTTGTTCTGAGACAGTAAGATAAGAATATCAATATTGCAGTTTAAAGAATTAAGAATGGTACATTCATATTTGTGTACAACACAAAATATTTATTGTGTTGTTATTATTGTTGTTGATGTCCTAAAATACTATTTCTTCTAGGCATGTAAGAGTATATTTGATGTTATATTAGTAATAGTGAAATCTTTTTTTGCATTTACTCAGTCACTCAATAATTATTTTGTTAAAGGTGCACAAATTCCTAACCACTGCAGGAGATGAGGGGAAAAAGTGCCTGAGGCACACACAATGCTCAAAATTTACTGTCTAGTGGGTGTGTTACTGAATGTGGATATACTGTAATGTAATATGAGATTTAACAAAGACTCTAGGTACCAGTGTAAAGCTTGTGTTATAATATATATTGACCACACTTAGAAAGCATGACTTCTGAGTTTTCCAGTCAGAGAACAGCTTCTCTAAGAATATTTGATCTTCTAAGACTGAAACTTTTCTGAATGAAAATATAGGCCAGAATTATGAGCATTTCTTACTGAATCTTCTGATCTTGACAAAAGCACAAAGTTTAAGACAAACAGGATCCTTGAATATAATTAACATGCAGTAAACTGAGTACATTTAAAATCTATAATTAATGCATCTTGACAGAGGCATGTGTCTGTGAAACCAATGCCTCAATAAAGACAATGAATATATCCAGTTACTTAGAGCCCCTTTGGAATCATCCCACTGCTCTCTTCCCAGAACAATTTCCTAGGCTATCAGTGGTTTCTGTCACTACAGATTTTCTAAAATTTTATAAAAATGAAACTCTACAGTATGTAGTAGTTTTTTACATAGATGCTTTCCTTCAGAATAATTGTTTGAGATTTATCAATGCTGTTCCTTGTATCATTCTTTTTTCTTGGGAAATATTAGCTCATTGTACCACCACTCCTCTACCAATTTGTCAGACTGTGATGATTTGTGTGCTGTTGTGACGCTGGAATTTACATGGTTACTCATGGTCAACAGGTTTCCATTGAGCATCCAGATTAAGATAGACTAGGAAGACCAACCTGGTAAACTGCTTCTAAATAAATGATCCAGTGAAAATCTTATGAATATCAGTCCAACACTGTCTGATATAATGCCAGAAGATGGATATTCAAAATATGACTGGGAACAATTACCTCTACAAAAAAGTAATAATTTTATATTGTTAAGTGATATGAAGTTAATTCTGACTCGTGATGACTTTGTTTAAGGTTTCTGAGGAAACACTGGTGGATTTGAACCACCCACCTTGCAGTATGCAGTCAGGTATTTATTCTTCAGCACCACACCAGACCTCCTCAAATCACAGCTGACCATAGGGAGTAAAGTTTTTCAATACATTAATTTCCTGATGAGGTAAATTCAAAATGACAAGAAACAGTTAAAAACATCCATTAATAATATGGAATGTACAAATTAGGAATCTTAGAAAATTGGAAGTCATCAAAAATGAAATGGAACACATAAAGATTGATATCCTAGGCATTTGTTGTTGTTGTAAAGTGCCACTGAGTTGGTTTCAATCCATAGCCACCTAGTATAGGGTTTCCAAGGAGAGGCTGGTGAGTTTGAACTGCCAACTTTGTCATTCAAACCGACCTTGCAGTCAAGTGCTTTATTCTACAGTGCCACACCAGGACTCCATCCTAGTTATAAGTGAGCTGAAGTAGGCTTATATTGGCCATTCTGAATCCAACAATCAATCATATGTTTTTTTATTCCAGAGTGACACAATGAAGAGTAATAGCATTGTATTAATCATTTAAAAGAACATTTGGGATATATTTTGAAATACAGTACTATCAGTGATATTATACTATTCATGTGCCTATAATGAATACCAGATAATATTACTATTATTCAAATTTATGTACCAACCCTAAGGTTGAAAAGATGAAAAAATTGTGGATTTTTACCAACATCTGCATTCTGAAACTGATCAGTCATGCAATCAAGATGTAACAATAATTGCTGGTGATTGGAATGTGAAAAAGAGAAACAAGAAAGAAAGTCCTTGAAAATATAGTCATGGTGATAGAAATGATGCAGGAGATCACGTGGTAACATTTTGTAAGACCAACTACTAATTCATTGCAAATATTTTTTCAACAACACTTTTGTTGTAAGCAATTGTAGAAGATGGTCTTATAAGTTAAAATATACAGAATCAAATCAACTACATCTGTGAAAAGAGGCTAGGGAAAAGATAATTATCATCAGTCAGAATGAAGCTAGGTGGCAAGAATAGGACAGAATATCAGTTGCTCATATGCAAGTTCAAGTTGAAGCTTGATAATGGATAATTGCAAATGTGGCTCCAAAGTCACTTGACTAAATCTCATGATAACACCATATGGTACTGTTTCTTCTAAATTTTAAACTTGGTTATTTGTTTTCAAGGTTGCTGGTTTTAAGTTAATGCTATATGCTATAATGCAAAACTAGCCTTCTGTTCAAGTTAAGGCAACAGTTTTGCAAACTTACTCATGGAGCAGACATGGTACAAATCCATACTGAGAGTAAAAACATTATTCTACATATGCTCCTTGAAAATGCCTTATTTTTTAAATTATTTTTCTAAGATAATCTTGAAATTTACTGTATATAAAACCCAAATTTTAAATGTTTGACATGTTAAGAGTTTGGAATTTTCCATGCATAAAGGAAACATTTGAAAGATATACAAGGGGGCTTCAAAATCATCAGAAAAATTACACTATCTTATTATTCCAGTTTTCCATAAACATTTTGAAGCCCCCTCTTATTTGTTACTTAAATTGTACTTGTGGTCCTAGAGTAAAACATTCCATCTTTAAATCTTACTCTGGAAACATAATTATATTATTTGAAATTAAGCTGCTGAGAACTCTTACATGGATAAACACATAGCCTGGAACATCTTCTCCATCATATGCAAATGACTACATTACAGAAGGCATCAGAGATATCAAATCAAAGTGTATCATCATGGTTTTACTGGTGAATTCTACCAAACATTTAGAGAAGAGCTGACACCAATTTTACTCAGACTATTCTAGAACATAGAAAAGGATGGAAAACTCTCAAATATATTTTATTAAACAAGCATAATGCTCTTACCAAAACCAGGCAAAGACATCACTAAAAAATAAACTTATACACCAATATCTCTAATGAGCATCCTGGTGTGGCACTTGTAGGATAAGGAACAGACCACAAGGACAATTTGAACTGTAAGATAGTGGTGCAAGCCGAAAGCCACAAGTCGCTCCTTGACAACCCTATACAAAGTTGTTATGAATCAGAACCAACTTGATGGCTCTTAAAACAACAATATCAACATCCCTTGTGACATAGATGCAAAAACTACCAACAAAATTTTAGCCAATATAATTCAAAAACATAGCAAAAAATTTATGCAACATAACCAACTGGGATTCGTTCCAGGCATGCAAGGATGGTGCAACATTAGAAAAACAATCAATGTAATCCACCATATAAACAAAACAAAGGAAAAGAACTACAAAATCCTATCAGTTGATGCAGAAAAGGCATTTGACAAAATCCAACATCCATTCCTGATAAAAATACTCAACAAATTTGGAATTGAAGGGAAATTTCTCAACATAATTAAGAGCATATATACAAATGCCAAAAATGGTAAAAAATGTTCAAGAATATTATACAGAAAATATTCAAGGAAAGTGGCCTTGAATAAGTAAAGCACTGCTTAAGTAGAACAAAGTTGGAGACCTCTCACTCTCTGATCTCAAAGTTTACTAAGCAGCCACAGTGGCCAAAACAGCCTAGTATTGGTACAATGAAAGATACATAAATCAATGGAACAGAATTGAGAACCCAGAAGCAGCTCCATCAAAATAAACAGTTAACTGATCTTGGACAAAGGTCAAAACACATTAAATGGGAAAAAGACTGTCTATTCAACAAATGATGCTTGCAAAACTGGAACTCTATTTGCAGAAGAATGAAACAAGATTCATATGTCACACCATATGCAAAAGCAAGCTCAATGTGGATTCAAGATCTTATATAAGACCTAGAAGTAAAAAGATCATCAAAGAAAAATTAGTGACAAACTTAAAGGATCTAATACATGGCATACACACTATTAAGCATTACTTAAAAAATCACACAAACAATCGAAGACAAAATAGATGAACAGTAACTCCTAAAATTTTGACACTTATGTGCATCAAAAGATTTAACTACAACAGTAAAAAGGGAGGCAAAGGACTGGGAATTTTTTTTTTTTTTTTATCAGACAAGGGAATAATTTATAAAATTCATAGAAAACTACAAGAAAAAGACAACTCAATTAAATGGGCAGAGGACATGAACAGACACCTCACCAAAGAAGGGGTTCAGGCAGCCAACAAACATAGGAAGAAATAGTTAATGATCATTAGCCATTGTGTTGTTGTTTGGTGCCATAAACTCGGTACTGACTCATAGCGACCTTGTACACAGCAGAACAAAATACTGCCCAATCCTGAGCCAACTTCACTACTATTGCCACACTTGAGTCCATCGATGCTGCCACTTGGCCAGTCCATCTCATTAAGGGTCTTCCTCTTTTTCTCTGACCCTTCACCTTACCAAACATGATATCCTTTTCCAGTGACTGGTCCCTCCTGATAATATGTCTGAAGTATGAGAGACAAAGTTTGGCCATCTTGGCCTCCAAGGAGCATTCTGGCTACACTTC
>NW_006408753.1:1405172-1415478 GCF_000296735.1 Chrysochloris asiatica
GTTCCATTTCTTTACATCCTTTTAGTCATTCTATTAGGTGTGTAGTGTCACTTCATCATGTATACAATGGCACTTGTTAAAGAGCTACCTAGCCAATCAAGATAATGAGATCTGTATTTGTGCCCATTATTAAAAAGGTGATCCAGCAGAACACAGACGTTAATAATATCAATAATACACAAACAAGTAAAATTTTGCTTATGTTAATTTAAAAAACAGCTGCAGCAGTACATCAACAGGGATCTACCAGAAATTTAAATCAGATTCAGAAGAAGTTGTGGAAAATGTGATATCATTGTTAATGTCAGATGTGTCTTGGCTGAAAACAAAGTATTCCAGAAAGAAGATTGCCTCTGTTTGATCAACTATGCGAAGTGTGGATCATAACAAAGTATGTGCAACATTACAAAGGATGGAATTTCTGGAAAACTTCATTGTGATTATACACAACGTATATATGGAAAAGAGGCAGTCAGCTGAATAGAACAAGAGAATATTCAATGGTTTAAAATCAGAAAATATGAGTATAAAGTTTGTATACTTTCCCCATACTTATTCAGCAGTATACTGAACAAATAATCTAAGAAGCTAGACTACACGAAGAAAAAAATGTGGCATCAGGATTAGAGAAGATTCATTAACAGCTTGCAATAGGCAGAAGACACTACCTTCCTTGCTGAAAATGAAGAGAACTTGAAGTGCTTGCTGATGAAGACCAAAGAATACTTACTAGCTTCAGTTTGGATTACACCTCCACATAGAACAAAAATCCTCACAACTTGATCAATAAGCAACATCATGATAGAGAAAAGTTTGAAGTCAGGATTTCCTTTTGCTTGGATTCACAATCAACACCCTTGGAAGCAGCAGTCAAGGATGTATTGCATTGGGCAAATCTCCCTTAAAATACTTCATTAAAGTGTTTAGAAGTATAGCTGTTACTTTGAGGACTAAGAGGGGCTGACCAAAGCCATGGTATTTTCAATCATCTCTTATGCATGCAAAGTATGGACAATGAATAAGGATGAGTAAAGAAGAATTAATGCCTTTGAATTATGGTGTTGGCAAAGAATAGTATCTACACTATGGATTGTCAGAACAAACAAATCCTGTCTTGTAAAAGTACAGCCAGAATATTACTAAGGAACTCAAATGGTGAGACTTTATCTCACATACTTTGAGTATATTGTCAGGAAGGATCAGTTCTTGGAAAAGGACATCATGTAAATTGAAATAGAGAGTCAATGAAAAAGAAAAAAAAACCTTAAAAAAGACTTAAGCAGAACAATGAGTGTGGGTAGTTCCAAGACTGGGTAGTACTTCTGTGGCACATAGGGTCACTGTGAATTGATGCTGGAACCTAACAACAGCCCACAATTTGTTTGATCTATTTGGCTATTGGTGGTGGACCTTTAGGTTGTTTCAGTTTGTGATGTTATAAATAAATCTGCTATGAACATTCATGCACAAGTCGATATGATCACGTACTTTCTTTGCTTTTGGACAAGCAGCTTGGAGTAGAATGCCTGGGTCATGGGACAGGTTGTTTAAATTATTAAAAGACTGCCAAACTGCCTTACAAAGTGACTGCAGGAGTTTAAAATTGCACTAATAGGGTATGAGCCCATTACTGCACATCCTTTGTTGTTGTTGTTGTCATTCTATTAGGTGTATAGTCTTACCTTGTCATGGTGTTAATTTGCATTTAGCTAATGATTAATGAAGGAGCTTTAGTGGCACGTTAGTTAAAATTTGGTTGCTGACTGAGAGCTTGACAGTTTGTACCCACCATGCTTGTTCAATGAAAGAAACATCTGGTAATCTGCTCACATAAAGATTATACCTGTAAATTCCACAGGGCAGTTCTTATCCATCACATAGGACCTTTGTGAGTCAAAATCAACTTGAAGGCATTTAACAACAATGACTAATGATGTTGAGCATCTTTTTACACGCTTATTTTCACACATAATAAAATAAATACTCTGTAAAGTGTTCTTGTTTTTGTTGTTCAAACCTTTTACCAGTTTTTAAAAATTGCATCACTTGTTTTGTTTTTGTTCAGTTCTGAGAGTTCCTTATATGTTCTAGGTAAATGCTGTTCATCAAATATGTTTATTTGGTGAAAACAGGTTCTCCCTTTTTGTGTCTTGTTGGTTCATTCTCTAAGCAATGGCTATGAAAAAGGAGAGGCAGACAACTTCTGAATGTTTCGACACTGAGAAGTTTCTGAACAGAAGCAGAACATTGTCAGACATAGTGTCAGGCAATGAAAACATTATGAATGACACCAGAATGTTGTCGTTAATAGTGTCGAAAGACGACCCTGCAGGTTGTAAGACACACCAAATACAACTATGGAAGAGTTACGTACTCAAAGTAGTGTTGGCATTACTGACATGAATGGAGTAAAGCTTTCGGGACCTTCATTGCTGATGGGGCACAACTTAAAAATGAGGAGAAACACCTGCAAACATCAATTAATAATCAGAAAATGGAATGTACAGAGAATGAATCTAGGAAAATCAGAAGTTGTCAAAAAGAAATGGAACACATAAAGATTGATATCCTAGGCATTGTTGCTGTTGCTAAGTGACTGCTAAGTGAGGCATAATTCAAAGGCATTAATTCACAGTGGCTCTGTGTAAGGTTTCCAAAGATCATCTGGTGAGTTTTCTTTTTCTTGTCTTATTGTTATGACTAGTACATTCTGTACAATGTTAAAACAAATAATAAGAGTGAGCATCCTTGCTGTGTCCCTCTTCTGGGGAGAGCAGTGGTGGAAAAGTTTATAATCTTTCATTACTTCTTTTACTATTAATGTTAGCTGAGGGTTATTTTAGATGCAATTCATCGATCTGAGAAATGTCCCACTTTATTTTGGCTTATATTTCTACATGTATTTATTTAACATAGATTCTTAGGTTTTGATATGGGATATGATTAAGTTACACTGAAACTGTCCTGTCCTTACTTTTTATCTTTGTTAGGTGGGCCAGAGCAGATTTAATCTAGGATTAATTTTATACTACTTCTGAGGGAATATCTTTCTGAATATACTACCAAAGGCCTCATAAATTCAGTGGTTTTATATTCTGGCTGGTGGAGACAATAAATATTCTCAGCCGGTGGGTGATTTCAGGTACTGTACCTTCTAATCTGTTTTGTTGTTTCTTTCCCTGACCTCACTTCCCTGCACTGCATAGTATTTAGCTGCAAACTCAGTGGGGAACACTCAGGAAGCCTGGATCTTTCTCTAGGGGACTGCCATCTTTTGCACACTCCAGCTGCTTTTGACTCCCCTATTCCTAGGTCAGTCTTCACAGAAGAGATTGACCAAACTCTGCTTCCTTTTTGTCTCTCTGATGCAGTCAGAAAACTCTTCAGACAGTAAGGTGGAGGAATTTCAATGTTCACCTTCTGTGATTGCTGTCCTTCAAAGATGTCTGAGGTGCAAAATCTTGAAAACTCTTCTTTCAAATACTTTGTCCAGTTTTTTTCAAATTGTTTTAGGCAAAAGGGTAAATTTTGTCCCTGTTTTTAAATCTAGGCTGAAATAGAATGAAATATACAGCTTTAAGCTGCATTTTCAAAATGTATGTTAGATTATTAGAAGTAATATAAAAGGTTGAATATATTTTGGAATCCTAATGTAAGGAGAGATTTCTATATGCCTGCTACAGATTCTTTTGGTTTCCTTTAATATGTCTATTTCCTTGTTTTTCTCTTTTCTGTAGCATACTGGTTATGAATTGGACTTCCAATCTCAAGGTCAGCAGTTCAAAACTACCAGCTGTTCCGCAGGAGAAAGATGAGGCTTTCTGCTCCTGTAAAGATTTACAGCCTCAAAACCCCTGTACATGGTCGCTATGAGTCGGAATTGACTCCATGGCACATAACAACAAACAACAACAACATCAGTATAATGGTAAACAGATGGAATAAAAAATTTACGCTTGACAGAGGCACTTGGTATGTGCAAAGAGGGATTTAATGAAATGAGCCAGTTTTAGACAAGGTTAACTTTAGTTAATCAAATTCTTCTCTTTTGCCTATATAAGGGGGCTTCAAAAAATTCTTGGAAGAATGGAATTCAAAGATATTGGAATTTTTACTTGAATTTTTGAACCTCACTCATACATCTCAAGAAACTGTTAGTGGACAAATTACAATTGTGACAAACTTTGAAACCCTTGTAAACTTGTCCTTCTTTGATTAATAGCTCTATTACCCACCTCCAGCCAGGATTTTACTGACATTAATTTTATTGATAACAGCTGGTTTTCAAATACAGGCTGTTGCTGCCACATGATCTACCTGTGATGTATTAATAAAAGAATGATGGCTTAACCTGTTCATATACACTCTGAAAGTAGTCAATGATTTTTTGAAACACAAAGAATTGTAATTATATTTGTGTTATTATTGTTCAGAATCTTGTTTTATATCAGAATCCTTATACTTTCAAGACAACATAATGTGCTTTGATGAACGGAAAGGGGGAGAAACAGTTTAAATAGCTTTAGTGTTTTCAAATAGGAAAGCCTGAAAATTAATAACCACTGTTAAAGCATTAGTTCTAGAAGCAAAAATACTCAGAAATACGGATTGCAAATAGCCTTATATCAATTTCTTATAGAAAACATTAGCTTATATTTTCAAGCCAATAAGTACCTTTATTCCCTTTTTGGTTAAGAAAGATATCTTATCATTGCTAATGATCTAGAGTTAAACATTTACTTTTACCATCATTTTACTTTTCATAGTCTAGTATAGAAATTAAACTGGAGGAGTTGTATATTAATAAATATCTTCAGTCTTATAATTGTTAATTAGGCATCAAGGAAGTGCTAAAAAATAAGAAAATCCAAATTTGAAAATGAACAAAGAGTAGGGATAAGCACTGGACCTCTAACCACAAGACTGATGATGGTTCACATCCACCAGCCACTTCTTGGAAAACCTACATAGGTTTGCTATGAGTCAGAAATGACTTAACGGCACTTAACAACAACAATTACAACTTCAGTAGGGTATTTACGAGTTTGCTTTGAACATTTTGTCGTGAATTATTTTTTAACTTTTTATTGCAAATTGAGTAAAGTTTTCCAGAATCAGTTTTACATTTAATAAATCATACACTTTACATCATATCTCAATGATTGTAATTGCCTCCATGCAACAAGAATTATTCCTCATCCTCCCTATGGGTCTTATTTCCATTCACTCACGTTCCCATCCCTTACCAACTTTCTGCTTAGTTAAATGTTGCCCTTTTAATTTTGAATGATTGATCATTCCGTGGTGAATATACCTTACTAGTTTGTTGTCTCGCCTATGTACTGATCTCCTGCTTGGCTTAAAATTGGCCCACAAGGGTAAGTTCATTTCCAGACCTGAAGGGTAAACAAGGTCCATATTCTTGGGTTCCTCCAGTCCCTTTCTGACCAGTAAACCTGGTATATATATATTTTTTAAACATAATTTTGAATTTTGCTTCACAATTTCTCCCACTCTACCCAGGACCTTCCAATGTGATCCCTTTCAGAGCAGCTGGTAGTGGTAGCTGGGCACCATCTAGTTCTTCTGGTCTCAGAGTCATGGAGAATGATGTTTACAAGTTCCATTAGTCTACTGGTCTAATTGATTGCAAACAACTTTAATTCTCAACACTCTATTTCTTCTGAACATAGAAAGACCAACAGTTGTACCTTAGATGGCAGTTCAGGAGCTTTTAAGATCACAGACACTACTCAACAAAATAGAATGTAGGACATTGTCTTTGTGGACTATGTAATAACAATTTACCATGGTGTTCCCTCAGGCTTTGGTCTTGAGTCTCCAGGACCAGTAAGTCATTGACTTAAGAAATTTGGTAATATCTAAAAAGTTTTCATCTTTTTGCCTACTGTATACTCCACCACATTCATAGTTGTAGTTACAGAAAAGGTAAATACTTATGTACTTATAATAGCCTCTTTCAAATCATTATATATTTGTGAGTATATTCCCACTCTTCCTCCCTTACCTGTTCAGTCTTTGTATCTATACATATATCTACCCACAGAACACTTGTTCCAGGGTTGTGTATGTAACACTATTTACTTCTATTCCCTTTAACCTTTGTTTATCTTCCTGTGTCTTCATATACCATTATTCTTCTGCCAGTGTCGCTATTGTATATTGTCCTCTGAGTCACCCAACTTAAATGAATCTACCCTCTAGCCTTTGAATTTTTCTCCCTTTCCTCCCACCGCTGGTACCCATCAAAGAATGTTTCTTTTCTTGACTTTTTACAACAGTGCTTTCATGTAATATTTGTCCTTTTGTGATTGATTAATTTTACTCAGCATAATTTGCTTCTGGTTTATACATGTTATGAGGTGTTACACAGATTCATTGTTATTCTTCACTGTTGCATACTATTTCATTGTGTGTATTCTTCCATTCATGGGCAGTTAGGTTTTCTCCATCTTTTGCTATTGTGAATCGTATGTGATGAATATTGGTGTGCATATATCTACTCATACCCTGGCTCTTATTTCTTTTAGATAGATACCAAATAGAGGGATTGCAGGGTCATATAGACATTCATTATATCTATAAAGATGTTTGTTGAGATTTGGAAGTATTGCAAAAGAGTTAAAATATTGGAGCAGAGGGGTTTACTTTAGGCAGCATGATTTTTTTTTTTTCTTTTCTTTTCTTTATTACTGGTTGCCATCTAGCTGATTTTTGAGTTATGGCAAATCCATAAGTTTCAGAGTAGAACTGAGCTCCATAGTTTTCAATAGTTGTGATCTTTTAGAAATAGATTTCCACATCTTTTTCCTGAGGTGGCTCTTGAAGATTTGAACTGCCAATATTTTGGTTAGTAGTCAGTTGCCTAATTATGTGCACCACCCAGCAACTCCTTGATGGTCTGTTGATGTTGTTGTTAAGTGTCGTTGAGCTGTTTGTGACTAATAGCAACCTAGTGGTTGAAATTCACCTTGTGGTCCAAACAGACTTTGCAGTCTAGTGCACTAACCCACAACACTACATCAGGAAAGCCAAAACTTTGGAACTCATAGATTGAAGTTTAAACCCTTGCTCTGTCATTTATCATCTATCCAGTCTTGACTGAATTACTTAATTTTAAATATTCCTAAATTTCCTATCTTAAAATGAGATGGGAATTGTCTAATCCACAGAATCGTCTTGACTATGCACGTAGTACTTTTGAATAGTTTTCACGTTACAAATATTAGTTACCTTCTGGAGGCATTGTGGGTTAAGTGTTGGGTTCCTAACCAAAAGGTCAGTGGTTCAAGCCCATCAACTGCTCAATGGGAGAAGGATGAGATTATAAACTCCTATAAAGACTGACAGTTTCTTGAAATCTGCATCTTGGAACTGACTTGATGGCAATGGTTTGGGTTTTCTTTCTTCAGAGTCAGAGTGATCTTGATAAAAATGGCCTGAATTTTCATTATCCCAAAGATATATTATTATATGATTTCTTTCACAATTTATTTTCTATGAGAATTGTTCCAATGTCATAATAATTAAAGCATATTCATATCCACATTTAATAACTTGCCTTTCTGTCAGTAATACATTTGATTGAAATCAGGCCTATCTCAGAAATCTGAAGTGAATGATAAGCATGGGTATAAAGGCTTGCATGATCTTTGGACATCGGAAGGTGTGTTCAAATTCTTTGCCATCATTTTCCAGCTGAAAAGGACCTTGTTCAAATGATGTAATATGCAATAAATAGTAATTTCATCAATCTGTATCATAATTCTTTGTAGTTTGTGGGCAATGTTAAGTGTTGTATGTATTTCTAAAAATATCTTCCTCTCAGTTCTGTAGTCTTGGCAAACTAGTTCATATGTGAGCAGTACCTCATCAACTGTGAGCTGCTTTATGAACATTTACTACCTTTTATCCCAATACAAGACAGATAAATTATTTACAGATATTTTAGCTTTGAAGATCCAATTCATAAATATATTTGACCACGAAAACTTATGATTGCCTTAAATATTTTATCGTTTGTGTTAGTATGGAAACAAGAAATTATAAAAACATTAAATGCTGAATGATAGCAGGAATTAGAGCAAGTACAGCTCTCCAGAAAGCAGGTTTGTCTTTTCATTGTACCTTACTTGCAAATAGAGCTTTGCTGTTACTTTAAACCTTTTTACTTCATTGTAAGAACTAAACTTAATTGGTACAACAGATTCAGAAAGCAAGGAAGAGAGCTTTCATTGCAACAGACCTCTGCTGGCAAGCTGCACTCAGGCTAATTTATCCTTCCCCAGTAATTGCTTTGATTTCCCTGACTCTCCATGGCTTGCCAACTGATGATACCTGCCAGCCTACACCTGTAGACACCTGCTGGCAGAAATAGGAATACTTTGAAAAGTCTGCCTGTGGAGAAGAACGTATCAATTCTGTCTAGTATCAAGTCTAAGTTGGGTTTGTTGCATTGTAGCAACTATCTATGTTCTTGACCTATTTGTTATATTGTGTTTTCTTTGGACTGGAAAACAACAACAACAACAAAATAGTAAGGGAGCACCAAGCAGCAGCCTGGAGTAGCTTATCCAAAGTATAAGGGTTTTCAGGTGGTACTGGAAATTGAGACTGTTAATGGAAAGATTTGCCTTGTCAGAATATGTGTATCTGGACACTAAATAAAGCTCTACACTTTGGCTAGGTAATTGGGCAGAATTAGTAAATGTACTGATGACTAGATAATGACAATTTACTAGGGATTTTATCTAATGGTGAAGAAATTACTGTCATTTTCAAGCAGATGTGTTTCATACAAAGGGTTGTTAAGTACAATTTTAAATGTAACTTGATCTCAGTGACTTATTTTGATTAAATTTGCTCACTTAAAATTTACAGCTGCTTGTATTTTATAGCTATTTAGAGAGAGCCCCAGTAGAATTTAAAGGCTCTGAACTGGAACAGGGCTATGATTTGACTTTATGGGAACCTGAACACTATTCTAACGATGAGGGAATTTGGAGTAATTATAGAAACTAGTAACAAGAAGTAATGAAAAGCATTTCCTTCCATTCAAAATCTCTGTCTTAAGTTTTATCACTGCTTAACTAGATTTAAGAAGAAAATTGCAATAGAAAATTTCCTGCCTGCAAAAGCAATAGTTGGCAATACATACACACACAAAAAAGTGCTGTTAAGCTGGTGTGGTTCTGTAGGATAAGCAGTGGACTGCTAACAGCATGGTTGGTGGTTCAAACCCATCAGTCGGTCCTTGGAAACCCTATACAAGGTTACTGTGAATCAGAACCAACTCAATGGCATTTAACAAAAACAAATCTAAATCTATTAATGATATGTTATCCCTCTAAGGCCTCTCTGAGTGAAGCAAATGGTTACATTGACTACTTAGCAAAAAGCTGATAATTTAATCTCACCCAGAGATTCCTTGCAGAAAGACCAGGCAATTTACTTCCAAAAAGCCACAACATCAAAAACCCTGTGGAACACAGTCCTACTCAGCACACATGAGTAGGAATAAGGTTGATTGTAGCTAACAGCAATATTCCTCTAAACCATATTTTAAAAATAAAACAAACAACAACAACTTTCTATTTTGTTTATTACTGAAAAAAAAAAAAAAAATTCCCACAAACCACAGCTCTCTTTTATGGAGTTGGTACTTCACATGATTTCAAAAGAGGAATGCAATTCTTAGAGTAATGACACTAAACTGGCAAGAAGTTGTCAAGTCTAACATCATGTATGAAGCATGACTAGAACCTGACAGACTGTGTGAAGCAATCAGTGATCTATTTTCTGGTGACATATTTAATAGCCCAATGCATTAATTAAAGATCCAATTAACAAAGAGTTTGGAACATGAAAACTTATGATTTCCTTAAAATACTAATAGTTGCTGTCAGTATGGAAACAATATGATTCTAAAACATTAGATGCTGAATGACAACAGGAATTAGAGTAGGTATAGTTAGTTCTTCAGACAGCAGATTTGCCTTTTCATTGTTTCTTATTTGTTCCTTAAAAAAAAAAAAAAAAAAATTCCAGCCTGTTTGAACTGAATCTCAGCTCTGCCACTTGATAGCTTTATAACTTCAGACAGACTTAAACTCTTTCTCCCTCAGTTTTCTCGTCTATAAAATAGGGACTCGTAGTGGTTACGAATCGGGCTGCGAACCTTAAGGTCAGCAGTTCGAAACTACCAGTCGCTCCGCGGGAGAAAGATGAGGCTTTCTACTCCCGTAAGGATTTACACCCTCGGAAACCCTGTACAGGGTCGCTATGG
>NW_006408753.1:1415578-1416931 GCF_000296735.1 Chrysochloris asiatica
AGGTAAATATCTTTCTGATATACTCTGCTTTCATCCAAGGTCTGTCGGACATCAGCAATGATATCCCTCTTTCCATGCCCTCTTCTGAATAGAGAGATGCAAATTGAAACAACAATGAAGTATCATCTTACAACAGTGTTAATAGCAAAGTAAAACAACAAATGCTGGTGAGGGTATGGAAAAACTGGGAACTTCCTACATTGCTGGTGGGACTGCAAAATGTTTCAACCACGGTGCAAAATGCTGTGTACTTCCTCAGAAAGCTGAAAATAGAATTACCTATGACCCAGCAACCCCTATGCTGGAAAGTAGTATGATGTTTACTCAGAAAACTGGAAATAGAAATATTGTATGATTCAGTAAATCCTCTACTTGGTATATATCCATAAGAAATACGAGCTATAACATGAGTAGATAACATGCACACCAATGTTTCTAGCAGCACTATTCACAATAGCAAAAAAATGGAGACAGTCTAAGTGCCAATCCTTGGAAGAATGGATAAACAATATTTGGTATTAACACATATTGGAATATTATGCTAACTTGAAGAATAAGAAGTATGCTGCAAGCCACCACATAACATGTATGAACCTAGAGAATATTATGCTGAGTGGAATTAGTCACAAAGGGACAAATACTGCACCAGACCATTATTTTAAAAGCTTAAGAAAAGATACCCATACTAAAAGGCAAAAAACCCCAAAACTTGTTACTAGGGTATGGGGGACAGGATAATAGAGCACAGGGAAGTGAACAGACACATCATACTTTGGGTATTGGGGAGGGTAATACACAAGTAGGGGGAGGGGTATAGAAGAACAAGGTAGATAGGGGAACACCAAGGTGAGTTTGCATGGGCTAAATGGGACAGAGGTAAATAGTGATCCATGCTCAAACTTGGAACAACAGGGTTCTGTGATACAGGGATTGAGACAGAGTCTGAATGAATAAAAGAGGGGAAATAATGTAAGATGCTTGATTGTCTTATGAATATTGGTTTGCCTTGCCTACTATTGTAAAAGAGACACTTAAGTGGCATAGAAAGGAATATTGGGAAACATATTTACAGAAAGCTTGTAAGCCCATCTTTAGCCTATAATTGACTGGAATACCTAAAAGGGGTGCTAGAACTTGTCCAGTGAAAAAGCTTCTTGCAGAGCCTTTGTAGTGTATAGAATATTAGGTGGAATCCTGAGCCCCAATTAGAACTTTCTGAGGAGCGACATTCCCACATGAAAGGACAAGCAGACCAGCCTGGAACAGTAAGAGGAACAAAAGATATTTCTTGAAAGAAAGACCAGTAGGAAAAATCCAAAACAAAAAATGGCAGTCTGATTGGCTACTACAAGA
>NW_006408753.1:1419879-1423610 GCF_000296735.1 Chrysochloris asiatica
CTACTCCCGTAAGGATTTACACCCTCGGAAACCCTGTACAGGGTCGCTATGGGTCGGACCCGACTCGATGGCACTTAACAACAACAACAACAATTGAAAAGATTAAATTAGTTACTAACATGCAAAGAATTTAGAACTGTATCAGTTACATTTTCAGCCCTTTATTACTCTAGTTACTACCACTAATACTTCTGTAAGAAACTAATTTCAAGATGCAGCCAGAAGCCAGAGAGCATGGCAACCCAGGGAACTGCTTCAGAGATGTGTATATGAAAGGACATCAAAATGTTCATGGAAAATGGTATTAAAAGATAATGGCTTTTTTTCAATTAACTTTTTAAAGCCCTCAGATATGCATGGAGAACTAATGCCCAAATGCATGGGTTTTGAAGGAAAAATATATCCTTGTTAAAAATAAAGGCATGGTAAGGAAAAGAGAAAGGGGATCTTGAGACTGAATCTACACAAAATTTCTTGGTCTAAATTGATGCATTAGGGAATAGTGGCATATAAATTCAAAGTTTAAAAACTGATTATAGGCCCAGCTTTCCAAGACTCTCTATGAATTGCCTGGGCTCAAAGACTGGGGAAATTTCTTAATTGAAATGATTTTATTTGTAACAGTTAATATGGTAACAATTAGTTGGGCATATCAGTAAGGGTCTATTCTATATCCTTTTACCAATTTTTATATTCCCTGCTACTTTTTCATACCCATCACCCTTCTTCTCCTTACCAGAAAAGTTGTACCAACTGCCATCAATCTTTTCTAAAATATATATTGTTTTTATTCCTAAGAGTAAAGATGGATTCTCTATAATAATTTGTAGTGGAGAAAAATTTCAAGTCTTCACTGTAATACATTGAGTCCAATAAAGTCTGGGTAAGGAGCTATCAAACATCTGAGCTTCTAGTTTGCTTGTTAGATTAGCACTGTTTTGGTGAAATGTTGATTTTTATGCCTCTTTTTCAATGCTGAATAAATACCATCTTACCAAGTAAATACACAATAAAGTTTGAATGTGATACTGTTAATGATTAGTTCAGGGGATGGCATTTCATTGTTAGTCCTTGAACAGGCTGATAACACCTACTCCAACTCAAAAGACTTTAAAACAATCTTGTTTAGTATCATGAATTAGATAGTCTGTAAAACCAAAAAGACTATACATATATAAGTATTTATGGGAAACAAAGTAATATCACTTAATTGTATCTGCTACCATTACCTGTTATTCCTTCAAATTATTTAAATGTTCATATTTTATGCCATCGAATCAACAATGGACTGCAAAACAAAAGGTCGGCAGTTCACACCCGCCAGCTGCTCCTTGGAAACCCTATACAGGGTCGCTATGAGTCAGACTGACTTGACAGCACTTAAAATCAACAGGTTTACATGGAAGAATGGTGGTTCCTATGATAAACACTGGACTGCAAGCCACAAGGTCCATGGTTTGAGCCTATCAGCTGCTCCACGGGAGAAAGATGAGGTGCTCTGCTACAGCACAGATTTACAGCCTCAGAAACCCATTACAGAGTCACCATGAGTTGAAACGGCCTCTACAGCCCACAAGCACCACCAAAGATGAGGTATAAAGGACCTTAGTGATGACTGATCCTCATTCTCTACCTAGAATGTTGTTGTTATGAGCGGTCAAGTTGGTTCTGACTCATAGCAACCCTGTAGAAAGTTTCTGAGGAGTGGCTGGTTAGTTTGAACCGCCAACCTTGTGAGCAATTCAGTACTTATCCTACAGCGCCACACCAAAATGGAAAAACAGACAAGAAAGTCAGGGAAACAAATGGGGATTAATGAGATGCTGAAGCTCTTTGTCTTTGGGGAATATGGTACATCGTGGTGGTGGTGGTTATTTGCCATGGAGTTGGTTCTGACTCATAGTGACCCGGGGCATAAGGTTTCCGAGGCTGTAAATCTTTATGGGAGCACAAAGTCTCATCTTTCTCCCGAGAAAGTTTCTCGGACTGCTGATCTTGAGGTTAGTACCCGACTCGTAACCACTAGCTACCAGAGCTCCTTATGGTACATTGTAACTCACCTCAATTTTACCCATTTTACTAGTGTACCGCTATACTGCAGAGACTGCACTTTTGCTAATGGGGTTCTGAATGTAAACAAGAAATGGCTGACCAGATGCACTTAAATATGATTTAGAAGACAGTAGTGAAGTTGAGGCTTTAGTTATACAGCTTCTGTGTAACTGCTTTCAAACACAAATATTTGATTTTTCTGTAGTAGCACTGGAAGAGATATTAGGGTTCTGTCACCAATTTTAGGATGGGAAGAAGCAAGATATTGGAAACTCCCCTCTCTGCTGTTAGAAATCATAGAAGACATTTTTTTTGTGTGGAAATTTGCTACTGTAGTGATTTCCTGACATTGGGCAGCTTTGTGGCAGGTGTCTGGATCTTGAAACTTGCTGGTATGGAACTGGGGTGAGTTCTGGAAAAAATTTCTGAAATTTTATCATGGTCTTTATTTTTAGCTTGCCCTCTCCAAAGTATTAGTATACTATATTAAATCCTTCCTACTTAAGCCTGCTAGACTGGAATTATCATCCGTGTATCTAATCCATGACCAATTTCAGAAGTAGTTATAAATAACAGGTTCTCAAAGACGAGGGAACATAGGGGATTTGGATGTGTTTAGAGTCATACCATTAACATCAGAAAACAAGACCCTGGCAATTCATGCTATACTCAGATAACAGTTACTTACATATTGACACCTGAATAGAAGTGTGCTTTGAAGGAAGTGGTTGGCAGACTTGGTTTCTGCTGCAGTTGACTTTACGGCAACTTTAGGGAATGCATGTCTGTAAGATGGACGGACTATTGCTGTTTTAGAGGACAAAAATAAAACAGACACGTGCTCAGGACTTCAAATTATTGCCTCAGGTCATGATCAAAGAGCAAGGGAGCTTTAAGGCTTGCCTTAATATACCTTTATGTCCTACTATCACTAGTTTCAGGGCCTGATACTTCAGTTAAGCAAAACACACTGTAGGTTAAACACTAAAAGTTGTCAACTCTCTTATAAAATGTATGACACGAATTGAAAAATGGTGAGATTTCAAGTATTATAATGAGGACATGTAGTGGATTTGGATGACTCAAACCTCTCAAAAACACTGAGACTATCTTGCCACTGAAATTGCCTCTCCTTTCCTGTCTTAGGAGGCTGTTCTGGTCATTCAGTAAAGCACTGTGTCATGGATACTTTGCAAAGGTATGTGAAGACCCAATCTTTGCTTATTTAGTGATAGTTTCTAACTAACCACCACTCCTCTGTCAGTGGTCACACTGTCTTGCATGTTGCTATATTTCTGTAAGCTCTGCCACCAGTATCATAAATACCAGCAGGGTCTCCATAGAAGAATTGATTCATTTGAGTTATGGTGAATATTAAAAGTACTGTGGGCTCCCAGGAGAACAACACTTTGTTGTTGTTTTAGTGCCATTGAGTTGGTACCAACTCGTAATGACCCTGTATAGCTTTTTTGAGGAGCTGTGGGTGAGTTTGAACCACCCAACTTGTGGTTCAAACTGACCTTGCAGTCCAGTGCTAAACCTACTGCACCACACCAGAGCTCCAGTTTTTAGGTACTATATAAAGAAAGGAATCAAACTGCTATGGCTATAAGAAAGCTGTTATGAAATTCTTCCTTCAATAAAATGCTAAGAATGAAGATATCTGAATTATGCATTCT
>NW_006408753.1:1424269-1444114 GCF_000296735.1 Chrysochloris asiatica
ATTTCTGTATACTAAAATTAACAAATTTCAATTGCCAAATTGATGCATTTTGGAAAATGCAGACTGTCACATAACCATCACCACAATCATGATATCAAAAATGTCCATTAGCTCCAAAGTTTCTAAGTGCCACTTTGCGTTCAGTCATGTTTCTCTCTTCCTGGGCCCCTGGAAACCAATAATCTGCTCTCTATCACTGTAATTTTTATAGAATTTTACACCATGTTAATATATGTAATTTTTCATGGCTGGCTTCTTTTACTTGTCAAAATGATCTTGTGATTCATAATGGTATCTGCTATTGTTGTTGTTGTTGTTAAGTGTCATTGAGTCAGCTCTGACTCATAGCAACCTTGTAGGGTTTCCGAGGAGCCATTGGTTGGTTTGAACTGCCAGTCTTGTGGTTTGAAGTCCAGTGCTGTTCTTAAAGTGCCAAAACCATGAGTCCAGTATGTGCTATATCAGAGCTAACATACTTTACATTCCACTGCATAGTAGACACATTTTGCATATGCATGCTGTAGTAATTAGTTTTTACATCTACTTAGAAACTATTTTTAAAGGAGCTTGTCCCTAGGGTCTTCGTGACTATGAAATCTCTTAATTTATTAAAGCAAGAATACATGTGTACATATACTTGAGGATTTTTAAAAATATATCCACAATTTGTCTTTTTTATCATTGTTATATGTGTCCACATTGTTATATGTCTGTCCGTTTGCCATACTGTGGTAGCCTGCATGTTGCTATGATGTTGGAAGCTATGCCGTTGGTGTTTCATACCAGCAGGGTCTTCCATGGTAGACAGACTTCAGCAGAGCTTCCAGTCTAAGATAAACTAGGAAACAGTAGCTGTTAATCTACTGTCAAAGAAAAAATTGGCCAGTGAAAATCTTATGAATAACAGTGGAACACTGTCTGCTATCGCGTCAGAAGATGCGCCCTTCAGCTTGGGAAGCATTCAAAATACAACTGGGAAAGAGCTGTCTCCTCAAAGTAGAGTCATTCATAATGACATGGATGGAGTAAAGCTTTTAGTACCTGCATTTTCTGTTATGACATAATTCAAAAGAAGAAGAAACAGCTATAAACATCCATTAATCATCACAATGTGAAATTTCCAAAGTAAGAATCTAGGAAAATTAGAAGTCCTCAAAAAATGAAATGGAATGCATAGTGTGCTATCCTAGATATTAGTGAGCTGAAAAGGACTTTCATTGGCTATTTTGAATCAGACAGTCATATAGTCTACTATGCCTAGAATGATAAACTGAAGAGGAAAGGTGTCCCATTCATTGTCAAAAAGACCATATCAAGATCTATCCTAAAGTACAAAGCTGTCAGTGATAGGATAATGTCCCTATGGACTATAAATTAATACAACCATTATTCAAATCTACACTCTAACTTCTGATGCCAAAGATGAATGAAGAAAGTGAAGAGTTTTTACAATCTTTTGCAGTCCGAAATTAATGAAACACATAATCAAGATACATTGATCGTTGCTCGTTAGAACATGAAAGTTGGGGGGGGAAAAAAAAGAAGACCAATAGTTGGAAAATATGGCCTTGATGATTGAAATGATGCCAGAGATTTCATGATAGAATTTTGCTGATGATCAATGACCTAATGACTGAAAATAGTGTTTTTTCAATAGCATAAAACGCTGGGATACAAGTGGATCTCCCTAAATAGAAAAACAACAAATAACAGAACAAGAATCAGCTTAACTACATTTGTAGTTAGAGACGTTGTCTTCTGCCGGAACAAGGTTAGGGGCTGACTGCAGAACAGGCCATCAATTAGAACATGTCAGTATTTCATCAAGTTATATATTCCTTCTACCTTCTTATGATTCTTCCTGTGGTTTTCAATATTTTGCCCATAGAATCCCTGAATATTCCAACTTGAGGGTTACATTTTTTTGTCAGTTCTTTCAGCCTAAGAAATGCTGAGTGTTTTCTTTCCTTTTGGTTTTCTAACTCCAGATCTTTGCACATTTCATTATCATACTATAACTCCATTAGTAGCCCTTTGCAATCTTCTGGTCAAATCTTTTATTGCATCATTTTCTGTTTGTTTTAACTATTCTAGCCAGCAAGTTTCAGAGTCTCTAATGATTCATTTTGGTCTCCATGTTCATCTGTGTTTTATTAAGTATGCAAAGACACTAGACTGTGCAGATAATAATAAATTATCTGCATAATTCCAGAACACTTATTTTTGTTCATGTGAAATTTGTTTGTACACCAAGAGCAGTTTTTCAAATAGAACTAGGAGATTCTGTGTACTTTAAAATCAGGAGAAATACATATATAATATTAATGATATCACATAATGTAGAATAATTTGTTATAGATTGCTGTTATTGTTAAGTACTGTTCAGTCAGTTCTGACTCATAGCAACACTGTTAGGGTGTCCAAAGAGCAGCTCGCGGGTTTGAACCAACAATCTTGTGGTTAGCAGTCCAGTGCTTATTTTAAAGTGCCACACAAGGACTATACACTCAAATATTCATAATTCCTAACATTTTAGAGTAGGATAATATCAAATAATTACCCTTATTATAGGAGTCCTGGTAGTGTAGTGGGTTGTGAGGTGAGGTGCTAACCCCAAAGTCAGAAGTTCAAATCTACCAGCTGTTTCACAGGAAAAAGATGAGGCTTTCTGCTCCCATAAAGATTTACAGCCTTGGAAATCCTATACAGGATGGCTATGTGTCCAGACCAACTCCATGGCACACAACCATTACTATATAAGGAATATTGAGAGTACCATAGACTGCCAGAAGAACAAAAAAAATCTGTATTGGAAAAAGTACAGCCAGAATGTTCCTTAGAAACCAGGATGACCAGACTTTGTCCCTCATATTTCAGACATATTGTGAGGAGAAACCAGTAGCAGGAGAAGGACATCAAGCTTGGTAAAGTTGAGGGTTAGTGAGAAAGAGGGAGAGTCCCAACTAGATGGATTGGCACAGTGGCAGCAGCAATGGGCTCCAGCGTAACAATAATTGTGAGGATGGCACAGGACAGGGCAGTGTTTCATTCTGTTGTGCATAAAGTGACTATGAGTCGGAACTTACTCAATGGCCCCTAACAACAACACAAGCACAATCATACATATGATTAATCTTATGATAAAAAAGGGACTAGATTACATGGAGTCATGTGGTGGTTATGTGTCGTGGAGCCAGTTCCAACTAATAGCAACCCTGTATAGGTTTTCTGAGGCTTACTGTAAATCTTTATGGGAGCAGAAGGCCTCATCTTTATCGATGTTTCGAATTGCTGACTTTGATATTAAAAGCACGATTCTTAACCACTACACTACCAGAGCTTCTTTTGGGTCATACTATAAAATTTTGGCATTTCATTTCAAAAATAACCTGATGCTGTCAGTGTGTTGGAAAACAGAAAGTGACATGATTTGATTTAAATTTGAAAAATAACACTAAAGCTGCTATGTGGAAAGCAGGCCAAATGTTGAAACTAAGGCCATCGTTGCTTGTTCTAAGAAAGTAGCAATGGAGCAATTGTGAAGTAGTTGTATGTACTATATGAATTCAAAGATTTAGATGAGATTCTACTGCTGGACTGGATGAAGGTGTGAGAGAAAGGAGAGAGTTAGTTTAACTTCTAGATTTTTGGCAATTAGATGAACTGTGGTACCATTAATATGTTATAAGTGAAAATCAAAATCTAACTTTGGGATATATTAAATTTCACTTGCTTCATCAACATCTAAGGATCTCAGGTAGCATAGTGGTTATGGATCAGGCTGCTCACTAGCCTCAACGTCAGCAGTTCAAAACTAACAGCTGTTCTGTAGGAGAAAGATGAGACTTTCTGCTCCCATAAATATTTACAGCCTCACAAACCCTATGCAGGATCTCTATGTCAGAACAGACTCCTCGGCGCATAACCACCACCATGACCACCATCAACATCTAAGGTCACATGTCTGATAAGCATTTAGTTTGTAAATTTCTTGTTTAAAGTATAGAACTACATTTTTTAAAGAAAGCTTTTATCATGAATTGAGTAATAGTTTACATGTCAGAACATCAGTTTTGCACTCAATCAATTGTGTACTGTTTCATTGCAAAGATAACAATCCCCTCCATACACCATAGGTTAACTGTATTTGACTCTATTCCCTTTTAAGTTTTTGATGCACACAAAACACACATTCATTTAAACAAGCAAAGGGCACATTTTGCAAATCAGCCTTCTTCAGGCCAGCATACAGCATTTCTCTTTCCATGAGTCTAGAGTCCTTGGCTTTTCTATCTCTTCATGCCATCACCTCTGCCTCTGTCTCTGGTGTCACTGCTTCTCTGGTTAGGATCCCATGCTTTCCTCATGTCCTTTCCTCTTGATAGTGCATTCCCTCTGTTCCTGTAAGATTAACTACTCTCCCCCCCTCTTTTTTGTAAAGTTTTAATTGTGAATCATGTGATAGTTTACATGGGAGAACATTAGCTTTACATTCATCCTATCTTACTTCGTTTCATTGCAATGATTATAATTCCCTGCATGCATCATCAAACAGCCAAAGGGTACACCCTGCAAGCCTGTCCCCTGGCCATCAAAACACAGCTCCTCTCCCTCCCAGAGTCCAGAGTCCCCACCTGCTCCATCTCTCTATGGCATAGTCTCTACCTCCATCTCTGGCATTGCTGCTTCTCTGGATAGAGTCCTAAACTCCTCTCTTCTCCCTTGATGGTCCCAAGGTCCTCTGCTCCTGAACTTCAAGATCAGCCACTTCCCTCCTTTTGTTACAAAATGTCTACTTTTACATTTGCAACACTCACAATCAGTTCTGATAGCAATTATTCACTATTGAACCACAAAAGTCTTATCCCCATCTCCTTTCAACAGCCCTGTCCAGACAGGTCAGAAACCACTCAGTGAAGACTATACCTACTCCCTTACCCTCTGAAATTAGGTTCCCTCTTGAAAGTTTGTAAGCCAGTCACTTCATGCCTTTGTAGCCCCTCCATTTTGGGTAGCCAATGTCTAAGTTGCCCATCCCTGTCAACCCTGTGTACCAAGGAGGTGGGAATGATTCTTGCTGTAAAGATTCATTCACTTTTTTGAGCTATTACATCCACAAGCATAGGTCAAGTTCATCAAATTGTAGCAGATTACTCTTTTTCCCCCCTCTTCTTTCTCTCTCTCTTTTTTCCCCTATAGTTGAGTTCTGGTCATCCAGCTATTGAAGCCAGGTCAAATGGGTACTATCTGAAAGTATGGATGATCTTGTGCATCTCCCCTCACTTCATATCAGCCGGACCCTTCACTCTCTGCTCTAGTCCTCTGTGGCCATGTCCCTATCCCTCAGCCCAGGAGTCCCCAGGTCTTGCCATACTGCTGGCCAACCATGTCTCAACACAGGTTGATAGGAGTCTACTGAACATGGTCAGACTTAGTTCACAGCTTCATTGTTGTTTTGCCCCCACTTCCTCTTATCAGTGACCAACATGCTCAGCAGCAAGACCACATGACTGCTTGTGTGTTCTTCTTCAATCTTAGTCTTGGAAAAGGGTTTGCGGTGTGGGGACCTGACAGCTTGCCTAGATGACTCCTGGGTGAACAACTTGCTTTTTCTTGCAGTAGTCAATAAGTCTGCTGTTACAGTTTTGGATTTTTCCTGCTAGTCTTTCTTTCAAGATGAATCTTCTGTTTCTTCTAGCCATCCCAGGCTGGTCTGCTTGTCCTTTCAGTAGAAATTTCCCACCTCAAAATGTTCTGGATGAGGATCAGGATTACACCTATGGTCTTATGCAATTAATTCAAAGGTGCTGCAGGAAGCCTCCTTCACTGGGCAAGTTGCAGACCCATTTTAGGTATTCAGTTATAGGCTGAAGATGGACTTATAAGTTTTCTATGGTGATGTTTCTGGCTATTCCTTTCTCTCCCCCTCAAGAGTCTATTTTATAATAGTAGGTAAGGGAAACCAAGATTCAAAACACAGCCAAGCATCTTAGCATTATTTCCCCTCTTTTGCCCATTCAAACCATGCTTTAACCCCTGTATCCCAGAGCCCTGTTTTTACAAGGTTGTGCATGCATTGTTATTTACCTCTGCCCCACTTAGCCCATGTAAACCTGCCTTCCCATCCACCTTGTTCTTCCATTCCCCTCTCCCTTCTAGTGTATTGCCCCCTTCCCAGCATCCAAGCTATCCTGTGACCCTGTGCTCCACCTTCCCCTCCCTCCCCTCACCCCATTCCATACACCCTAATAACCAACAAATAATTTTTCTTTTCCCCTTTTAATGTGGGTACTTTTTCTTAATCTTTTATAATAATGGTCCTATGCAGTATTTCTGTTTTTGTGACTAATTTCACTCAGCATAATATCATCAAGTTTCATCCATGTTATGTGGTGGCTTGCAGCTTCCTTGTTACTCTTCTAGGTAGCATAATATTCCCTTGTGTGTATGTACCAAAGATTGTTTATCCATTCTTCCACTGATGGGCACTTAGGCTGTCTCCATGTTTTTGGCATTGCAAATAGTGCTGCTATGAACATTGGTGTGCATGTATCTACTATTTCTTGTGGATAAATACCAAACAGATAAATTGCTGGATCATAAGGTATCTCTATTTCCAACCTTCTGAGGAAGCGCTATTATGTTTTCCAGGGTGGTTGGACCATTTTGTAATTCCACCAGCAATGTAGGAGGATTCTAGTCTCTCCGCAACCTCACCAGCATATATTGTCCTCTATGTTTTTGATCTTTACTAGTGTTGCTGGTATGAGATGATACCTCATTGTTCTTTAGATTTGCATCTTTCCAATGGTTAGTGATCATAAACATTACTTCATACGTATGTTGGCTGCCCAGATTTCCTCCTTGGTGAATTGTCTATTCATATCCTGTGACCATTTTTTAATTTTCTGTCTTTTCCTGTTAGCGGTGTTGTAGTTTCCTATATAGTTTAGAAATTAGTCCCTTGTCTGATGTGTTATTGCAAAATATTTTATCCTTTTCTTTGGGCTACCTTTATACTCTTTTGATGCACATAAGTTTTTAATTTTTAGTATGCCCCATTCACCTATTTTGTCTACTTTTGTTTGTGTAATTTTCTAAATGTTTGGTAGTCAGTGTATGTCCTGTATTAGAGCCCTCATATTTGTTCCTATTCTTTCATTGTTGGTCTTTTGAATTCTGGGATTCACTTTTAGGTCTTTAATCCATGCTAAATTGTTTTTTTTTGTATAAGGGGTGAGGTAAAGGTCTTGTTTCAATCTTTTGCATATCACTTTCCAATTCTGCCAGCACCATCTGTTGAAGTGACTATCACCTCCCCACGCAATATATTTAGGCAGTTTGTTGACTATCAGTTGGCTGTATATGGATGGGCAAAATTCTGGATTCTCAATTCTGTTCCATTGATCAATGTATCTTTTATTATACCAGTACCAGGCTGTTTTGACCACTATAGCCGTGTATTAAATTTTGAATTCAGGTAGTTAGAGGCTTCCCACCTTGTTCTTCTTCTTAAGCAGTGCTTTGCTTATCCCTTCCATATACAATTTGTAATTGTTTTTTTCCATCTTTTCAAACAATGTCATTGGAATCTGGATTGGGATTGCATTATACGCGTACATTGCTTTGGACAGTATTGACTGTTTCACAATGTTAAGACTTCCTATCCAGGAGCATGGTACATTCTTCCATTTTTATAGGTCTCTTTTGGTTTCCTGTAGCAGTGTTTTGTAGTTTTTTTGCATAGATCATTTGTTTCTCTGATTACATTTATTCCTAGTATTTCATCCTTTGGGTGGCCATGTAAATGGTATTGCTTTCCTAATTCCTTTTCAGCACTGTTATTGTTACTATAGAGGAATTCAACTGATTTCTGTTTGTTGATCTTATACCCTGTTACTTTGTTGAATCTTCCAATGAGGTTTAGTTGCTTTTTTACTGAGTCATTCATTGGGGTTTTCTATGTATAGGATCATATTGTCTGCAAATAGAGAGAGTTTTACTTCCTCTTTGCTAATTAGGATGCCTTTAATTTCCATATCTTGCCGTATTGCTCTGGCTAAGTCTTGTATCACAATATTGAATAAGAGTGGTGACAAAGGACATCCTTATCTAGTTTTTGTTCACAGAGGGAAGACTTTCATTTTCTGTACATTGAGAGTAATGTAGGCTGTTGGTTTTGCATATATGGTCTTAATTATGTTGAGGAGTTTCCCTTCAATTCTTACTTTGTTGAGTGTTTTTTATCAAGAATGGATGTTAGATTTTGTCAAATGCCTTTTCTGCATCAATCAATATGATCATGTGGTTCTTTTCATTTTCCTTATTTAGATGTTGGATTACATTGATTTTTTTCTGATGTTGAACCATCCCTGCATTCCTGATATGACTCCCACTTGGTCATAGTGTATTATTTTTTGATGTGCTGCTAGATTTTGTTGGCTAGGATTTTCTTAAGAATTTTTGCATCTATGTTCATGAGGGATATTGGTCTATAATTTTCTTTCTTAATGATTTCCTTCCCTGGTTTTGGTATGAGAGTTATGTTTGCTTCATAAAATGTATTAGGAAGTTTTCCATCCTCTTCTATATTCTGGAATAATTTGAGTAGAATTGGTGACAGCTCTTCCCTGAATGTTTGGTAGAACTCATCTCTTAAGCCATCTGGGCCTGAACTTCTTTTTTTGTGAGTTTTTGGATGACCTGATCAATTTCTTCTTTTGTTATGGGTCTGTTCATGTTTTCTACTTCACTATGTGTAAGTTTAGGTAGGTTGTGTTTTTCTAAAAATATATGTATCTCTTCTAGGTTTTCAAATTTGTTGGAGTACAACTCTTCATAGTATTCTGTTATTATCCTTTTGATTTCCTTTGGTTCCGTTGTGACACCACCAATGTGGTTTCTAATGCGTGTTATTTGCGTCTTCTCCCTCTTGTCTTTTGTTAGGTTTGCCTATGGTTTGTCAATTTTATTAATCCTTTCAAAGTATAACTTCTTGCCTGTGGAATCTTTCTATATTTTTTCTGTTTTCTTTCTTACTTATTTCTGCTCTAACCTTTATTATTTCTTTTCCTTAGGTGACTATAGGTTCCTTTTGTTACTAAATGTTTGAGATGCTGTGTTAATGTGTTAATTTTAGTTCTTCTTCTTTCTGGATGTGCACATTTATTGCAATAAATTGTCATCTCAGCACCGTCTTTGCTGTGTTCCAAAGATTTTGGTATATTGCGTTTTTTTCTCATTTGTTTCTAGGAACTTTGCGAGTTCATGTTTAATGTCTTCTATTATCCAGTATTTTTCAGCAGGCTGTTATTCAGTTTCCATGAATTCAACTTTATCTCCTTGGTTTTCTTATTGTTGATTTCTAGTTTTATGGCATTGTGGTCTGAAAAGATGCTTTCTAGTATTTTGATGTTTGGAAATTTATGGAGGCTTGCTTTGTGACCTGACACATGGTCAATTCTGGATAATGTTTCATGTGCACTGAAAAAGAATGTGTATTGTGCTGTTTTTGGGTTGAATGCTCTATACACATCTATAAGGTCAAGTTGGTTGATAGTACTGTTTAGTTCCTTTGTAACTTTGTCAAGGTTCTTTCTGGTCAATTGACCTTTTAATCATGAGATAGTGTCCTTTGTCTTTTGTGGTGGTTTTTGCTTTACAATTTATTTTATCAGAGATTTAGTTTTGCCACTTCTGCTTGTTTTTTTTATTGCAATTAGCTTGGTATATTTTTTTCCATCTTTTGTCTTTGTGTGTAAGATATGTGTCTTGCAAGCAGCATATTGATGGATCTTGTTTTCTTATCCATTATCCCACTCTCTATCTCTTCACTTGTGCATTTAATCCATTGACATTCAGTGTAATTATCAGTAGGTATGAATTAATTGCTGTCATCATGTTAATTTGTATGGTGCTGTTCATTCCTTTTTTCTGCATGCCTTCTTGTGCTGAGTTCATGTTTTTCGTGCTATTTCTTGTCAGTTTGTTCTTATTTTCAATGTTTCCTTGTTCTGCTTGGAAGTTCATTTTCATGGTAAGTTGTGAAGTATTAATTTTCTTTGGGGTTACCCTATAGTCTATTAACTTTTCCCTGAATGTAAGACAGTCTATTGTATCCTACAATCTACCTGAACTCCTGACCACCTGGATCTTTGCTTCTATGTTTTTCCTTTCTTTGACATTGTTGATATTTTGATCTTTGATTGTCCTCACGTCCTCTGAATTTGTTCCTGTAATTTTGTTCTGTTCTGAACTGTCCTATCTGTCGACTGAGTTCCAGATGGTGTTGTCACGTCTATTAATTTCTGGTTGTTGTCTGTTCTTGTTAGTTTTCATTCCAAAGAACACCCTTTAGGCTATTTTGAAGTTCTGGATTGGGTTTGACAAAATCTCTTAGCTTCTGTTTATCCTGGAATGTTGTGATTGTACCATTGTATGTGACTGACAGTTTTTCTAGAGAGATGATTCTTGGTTGGCAGTTTTTGTTTTTGTTTTAGGGCTTTATACATGTCTCTTTATTGCCTTCTTGCATGCATGATTTCTGCTGAGAAATCAGAGCTTAATATGATTTGCTTGCCTTTGTTGGTAACACTTCTCTTTCCCCTGGCTTCTTTTAGGATTCTCTCCTTGTTTTTTATTTTGGAGAGCTTGATTATGCTATGTCTTGGTGATTTTTTGGGGGGGTCTATCCTTCCTGTGGTTTGTTGAGCTTCTTGAATGTTTATCTTCTCATACTTCAAAATGTTAGGGAAGTTTCTTTCAGCAGCTCTTCAACTATTCACTGTGGACTTCTGTGATTCAGACTGTTCTGGAATGCCAATTATTTTTAAGTTATTCCTTTTCCTGTTTTCCAGTATGAATCTTAGACTCTTTTCCATTTTTTTTTTTTTTTTTATCCTTCTTTCTGCTTGCTCTTCTATCTTAGCCATATTGAGAGATTTGTCTTCCTGTTCACTGGTTCTGGCTTCCATCTCTTCAATTCTGTTCCTTTGCCCTATCAGTGTGTTGTCCATTTCTGATATTTTATTATTAATCATCTGGACCTTTTTTTTACAGGTTTTGAATTGTTTCCAATGCTATATATATATATTTTTTTAATTGGTCCTGTAGCACTTTCCTGACTTCTTCCTTATTTTCCTCAACCCCTCTGTGGAACATTTGAATTTGTCTCCATAGCATTCTTCTGAATTCCTTCTCAGGCAGATCCAAAGCCTGTTCTTGTTCTAGTGGGGAGTCTATGTCTGCCTCCACCTCATTTGTCTCAGTTACTCTTTGCTATTTTTGGACATTGGCTGAGATCTTTTTTTTTTTTTTGGACATTCTCAGTAGTTAAGTGGGTTTTTAATGCTTAAATGGATGTATTTTGCTGTGTTGTTAAGCTTACTGAGTGTCTCCTGGTGGATGTGATCTGGAGATAGGCTTTCCTTTTCACATGTAATGCCTAGCATCTGGTATTGGATCCTGTCCAGATGGTGGGATATTATGGGGTAAGCATGTATCTTGACTCTATGGACATGAATGCTGTCTCTTCTTGGGTAAGGTAGAGGGAGAAAGCTCCCAGCCCCAGGAAATAAGCAAGACCAAAAGGACCAAAAACAGAGACAATATAAAAGCAGAAACAAAAACCACTACTCAAAAATGAGAATAGAACCATAGCTGAGTGTCCAGTAGCCTTTGCTGCACAGGTCAGTGTGCGTGCACCATGGAAACCTCCAGCGGAGGGTGGGGGTGTCCACTCGCTCAGACCCCTCCTCTATTCACCACCATGGAGTTGTGCAGATAGATCTTGAGAAATGAGTGGAAGAAAGATTGTCCCTGTTTTTATCTCTGAATGTCAGGAAGGTATCTGTGTGTCCATAGCATAATTCTCAAAATAGCTGTGCACTTGTATATAATAGTTGGTGTTGGCTGTTGCCTTTTATATTGCAGTTTTATGAGTTGCACATATGTTTTGGCTATATGGCCAGGCCTGCATTTTTTCTTACTAGGTAAGTCAGGTATAAAGGGTCCTGCCCAGGTCAGCTTTAGGGCTGAGTCCCAGAGTCAGACATCATAAGAAACTGCCAAAGTATCAGTCTGTTTGACCAATGGAGCTTCTCCCAGGGACCTGTTCACTGTGCCATGGGAAACACTGTGGGTGCAATGCTGGATCCTTTTGGGGGGGTGTACCCACCTACCTGAAGGTGTCTGGGCCAGACAATCAGGGTGTGACAGGGTAGAGAGGATGGAAAAGTGTACAGTCTGTCACACCTCTTTTTTCTAGAAGGTCCGGTTTTTTTGTGCTGTGTCACTCACTGTACCAACCTGGCTGTGACCCCGCCCTCTGATTTCTGCCCAGGCTGAGGAGTCACTGGGAGTGTCCCACTCCCCTGTCCCATCATTTCAGCAATCACTGTTTTTTGCTTTTCACAGTCAGATTTCTCCACTGGTGGGCACCTGGCACCTTATACAATAGTCAAAACTCTGGTTGTTGTTGTTAAGTACCGTGGAGTCAGTTCCGACTCACAGTGACCCTGCACAGGGTTTCTGAGGCTGTAAATCTTTACGGGAGCAGAACGCCTCATCTTTCTCCCACGGAACTGCTGGTAGTTTCGAACTGCTGACCTTCAGGTTAGTAACCTGATTCGTAACCACTACACTACCAGAGCTCCTTAAAACTCTGGTACTCCCCCCTTTTTTAATACAACTTCTACTTTTACAGTTGTGACAATTGCTATTAGTAATGGTTACAATTACTCACTATGGAATCAAAAGAATCCTATCTCCATCTGCTTTTACCAGACCCATTGAGACATGATGAAAACTATTCAGTGGAGAGTCTACCTTCCCCACCCCACCCCACTTTCGCTCTTGAAAGCTTGTAAGCCAGCCACTTCATACCTTTATAGCCCACGCCCACACCCCATTTTAGGTAGCCAATGTCTAAGTTGGTCATCCCTATCATCCCTATGTACTGAGGGCATAGGCTTGATCCTTGATGTGAAGACTCCTTCCCTCTCGGTTGGTATTTTGAGGAATTATGTCTATAAGCAAAGGTCAATTTCATCATAGAATTACATTTTTAAGATTATTTTTGATCTCTAAAGGGTAATGAGTTTTCCGAGGGATAAAAACTAGGTTAGTTTGAGAAGATGACTGAACACTTTTTATGTGGACATTGGTGAAGAGTCACATTTATTATAAAGATAAATAAAAGACTATCACAAGGAGGAAATGAAAAGCAAAACAAAAAAATAAAAGGAAACAGATTCTTTGTGTTAAATGGTGCTTAGAAGTTAGGTAAAGTGAACTTTGAGAATTAGCACATGTTTTGTAAACAACTTTGGTGATCATTGCAAATGTGGGCTCAACAGTAGAATACATCCAAAGTCTAATTAGTTTAGGATATGAGGGGATAGAAAGAATAAATAGGTCTTTAAAAAAAAAAAAAAAAAGTTCTGTGAAGTGTGGCTCAGAAATAGAATGATACCTGAAATAGAATCAGGAGATAAATGGAGGATTATTATCATTATTATTGCTATTGAATAGGAGATAAAGTATTTTTAAATATTGGTGATTTTTGTTGTTGTTAAGTGCCATAAAGTTGGTTCCAATACATAGGAACTCTGTATAGGGTTTCTGAAGAGCAGCTGGTGAACTTGAACTGCTAATCTTGTGGTTCAAACTGACTTTATAGTCCAGTGCATTAACCCACAGTGCCACAGCAGGACTCCTAAATATTGGTGATAGTGTGTTTTAACTGTTGAGAGGAAATCTGATGAGCAAGGGAGCAACGGTGATTTTAGGAACAAACTACTTGAGTTAAAAGGAGGTAATTTAGTGAGTAGAAGGTTGTAACTTAGATAGGCAATACTACATTTCATCTACTGAAAAAGCTGAGGAAATTGACAAAGATTTAGCTAGACTACTACATTTTGTGTTGGGAGAATGTGGTAATTTTCTTGTGATTACTTTTATTTTCTCAGAAAAATAGGAAGTAAGGTAATCAGCTGAGCGAGAGAAGCATAAAGGTATTGTTCATAGTTGCCTGAAAGCAGAGAAAGGGTAAAATAGTTTTCTTGGGGATTAGGACAATTGCTAAAATTCCTCTGGTTGAATTGCATGACTGGATTGAGATCCTTTATTTTACACTACTATAAAATAAAATTAAAAAACATATTGAGACGTTGATTTAGTTAGGAGCTGTGCAGTTAGTTCCAACTCATAACGACCCTATGCACAATTGAAGGAAACACTGCCAACTTGAGATACTCATTTGCCAGTACATTATCAGACAACATTCCATGGCTATTCATAAAGCTTTTAGTAGCTAATCATTAGGAAGTGGTCCTCCTCTCCTTCTTCCTAGTCTGTCTTAATATGTAAACTCCATTGAAACCTGTCCACCACAGGTAACCCTGTTAACATTTAAAACACCAGTTGTGTAGCTTCCTGCATCACAGTAACACACAAATCACTACAGAACAAACTGACAGATGAGTGGTGAATACGGCAATTGAGATATTGAAAAGTTCACTAAGCTCACTTACTTATAAATTAATTACCAGGCTTCTTCATATCAGCTTTATTGTTCACAAGATTGAAATATTTGCCCAACAGAATACAAATTGTTATCCCATTGATATCTGAACTTGTTCATGAATGATTAGAAAAGTCATTTTTTAAAAATCTTTTTCAGTCTGAAGTACCAATGAAACTCTGGGAGTTGAAAACAAGTTCTGCATAATATGATTCCTGCCAGCAATAGTCTACTAGGATTACTTAATTTTACTTTGCTTCACCATAAGGAAAAGGTTATATGAGCCACCTAAAATTATCTCTGTGATATTCTAGGATCAGGTATTGAGCAGAAGCATGGTTTAAAGTTTTTTCTTGAAAATATACTCTGCTATCTATTAGCTGTTCTTTTTTATGATTTTAAAGGAATGCCTTCAGTTTATAAAATGGCATTATGTGGGGTGGAACAGAGTAGAAAAGTGAAAATAACAAGTAAAAAAAACAAACAGTACACCTATCAGACTAAGTCTAAATGTATTGCTACTAGGCTTACAGTTCATATATGCACAGGCTTATTCCAAACAAAACGTGTTTAAGCATGTCTCTGTGACCAGTGGATGGCTGCAGAGAAGTTTTCTCAGTAAAACATGTGTCTCAGTCTATTTAGGGAATCTTATTGTGTCGCTGGTGTGGCACAGTAAGATAAACACTTGACTGCAAGATCTGCTTGAACTACAAGGTTGGCAGTTCAAATCCACCCCCACTTCTCAGAACCGACTGTGATTCAGAACTGACTCCATGGCACTCAAATAGCAACAAAATGTATTGCTGTAGGACAGTGCTGAATCATTAACCACAAGGTTGGTGGTTCAAACACACCAGGCACTCCTCAGAAACCCTATAAATGGTTACTGTGAATCAGAACCGACTAGACAGCTCTTAACAAAAATAATTAACAGATGCCTTCAAAAACAAAGGCACAAAAATAGTGAGGTCTGACAGCATGTGCTGTACCAGTTAAATTCAAGGCACCGATGTCAGCTCAGAGAGCTATGGCAATTGTTTTTGGGGGAATTCCAAGGGAGTAATCTTGATAGGTTTTCTTGAATGCCATAGGATGATCACAGGGACCTCTTTTGAAGACATTTTTAGAAAATTGAAAACTGCCTTGGAGGAAAATAGACCAGGAAAACTGTCCTGAGGAATTTTTTCCGTTAATGACAATCTGCTCATGTTATGAGGGTAGCAAAGGTTTTCCGCCAAGGATTATGTAGGTAAGCTTATCCCATCTACCCTATAATCATGACATTGCCCCTTCAGTCTTATTTTTGTTGCCTAAACTAAAATAATATTGAAACGGACATGAGGATTCCAGAATGATATTTTCACGTGGTGTCACACAAAAAGAATGGTATTCTTCGGGAAGGGTTTGAGAGATTTAAACACTGCTTTAAGAAGTGTCTAGACCTAGGTGTAGGCTATCTCATGAGATAATAGCTTCATATTTTGTTATTTTTGTTTAACAATGATAGTTATAATTTTGTAGCAATATTTTTTACTTACTGTCATATTTTTCCTCCTAATTTTTTTCTTGAAGTAAAACTCCTCCATGACCATTTAGAAATTTTAGTATATTGGTAATTTCTTCCTTTTATAATCTGAACACTCCACTCATGGTTTCCTCATGAATTTGCACATATACATACCAACCCGAAAGTGATAAGTTTTGTCTTAAAAAAATATTGCTCAGAAAGACCAAGGAGTATGAAGGTATGACTAGCAGATATACACTGACACAGATAAAAAAGGGAAGTGTAATAGCATAACAGAGAGGATATAAGAACAGAAAAAACAGCAGTGATGCTCTTGAGGATGTATTATAGATCACTCAGGGAAAATAAAAGTGTGACTAGACATGTGATGTATTCAGTTTACTGATTTCCAGTGATGGTAGAGAAATGTACTACTTTCTTGCATTGCTGTTGTTGTTATTAAGTGCCATTGAGTCAGTTCCAACCCATAGTGTCCCTGTACAAGGTTTCCAAGGCTGTAAATCTTAATGGGAGCAGAAAGCTTAATGGGATCTCCCGTGGAGCATCGGGTAGTTTCGAACTGCTGACCTTAAGATTTGCAGCCCCATTCGTAACCACTGCACTACCAGAGCGCCTTACTTTCTTACATACTCATTAGGAAAAGCAAGATTGGGATAAAAAGTTTAAACTGGTGTAGATTTTGTTTGAGTACACATTCTAATAGAGAAGTAACACAAACATTTAATTTTGTGTTGCATGTTTGTGTGTATGTATATATGTGTGTGAGAGAGAGAGAGAAAGAGAGACAGAGAGAGAGAGAGAGAGAGAGAGAGAGAGAGAGAGAGAGATCAGTATACCATGGAAGCAAGCTAAAGTAAAAACAAAACCTCTTTGGATATCTTCTAAAGGATTATTAGGCTAAAAGTAGAGAATTTTCTAAATGTATTTAGATAGAGTATTTTTTCAGTCAAAAGTGTTGGAGAAGTGAGAGATGGCCTGATTGTTAAGTACACATACACAAAGTCTAGACACTTGTCTCAGTTCTGTATTTGAGAAACTGTGGTCAAGGGGGCTCATTATGTAAACAGGAATATGCAAGGGAGAGTCATGGGGTAAATGTCCTGAGGATAAGTCTGAGTGATGCACAAACCAAACCTGGATGCAAATTTGCCTGATTTAAGTCCTGAAAATTAAATACAAATTAGGTATATGAATGGAAGATTGGAGATTTGAAATAATAGGTAGTTTAGTCTCACCCGATGTGAAGTTCAATTACAGGATAGATCAAGAGGAGGTAGGCAAACAATGACTTTTTTTGGCTCTTTGAAAGTGGAAATATATTCAAATGTGTTTTAAGTCAGAGAATCATATGGTTGTTATTGCTTTTATTGCAGTTGTTGTTGAGTTCTACTTCCACTAATAACGACCTATGCACAGCTGAACAAAATCTGCCCAGTCCAGCGCCATCCTCACAATTGTCTTTACGTTTGAATCCCTTGTTTTATAGACACTGTGTCAGTCCATCTTATTGGAACTTTTCATCTTTTCTACTGACCCTGCACTTTAATGAGTATGGTAACCTTCTCAAAGAACTTCTCCCTCCTGACAATATGCTTAACAAACAAGAGGTAAAGTTTTACCATCCTAAATCCTGAGAACCATTCAGGCTGTACTTCTTAAAAGATAGATTTGTTTATTCTTCTGACAGTCTATGGAACTTTAAATATTCTTCTTGAACACCATAATTTAAATGCATCAATTCTTCTATGGTCTTCCTTGCTCGTTTTCCAACTTTCACAAGCATATGAAGCTATTGAAAATACCATGGCTTGGGTAAGGTTAACTTTAGTACTCAAACTGATACATTTGCTCTTGAACACTTTAAAGAGGTCTTGTGCAGCAGGCTTATCTACTGTAATATGTCCTTTGATTTCTTGACTATTGCTTCCATGAGTGTTGATTGTGGAGCAAGGAGAAATCGAGTCTTTGGCAACTTCAATCTTTTATCTGTATATCATGATGCTATTTATTGGTACAGTGGTGAGGATTTTCATTTTCTTTACACTGAGGTACCATCAAAGTAATATGTCATTTAATTTCTTGAATGCTGCTTCCATGACCAAAATGAAGTCTTTGACAACTGTAGTTTTTCTCCATTGATATGGATGTTGTTTATTGGTCCAGTAATGAGGATTTTTGTTTTCCTTACATTGAGATGCAGTACATACCAAAGGTTGTGTTATTTAATCTTCATCAATAGTTATTTTAAGTGCTCTTCACTTTCAGCAAGCAAGGCTTTATCCTCTGCATACCGCAGGTTGTTAATAAGTCTTCCTCTAATCCTGATGCCATGTTTTTCTTCATATAATCCAGCTTCTTGGATGATTTCCTAAGCATGCAGATTGAATAAGCATGGTGAAAGAATAAAACCCTGGCACACACCTTTCCTGATTTTAAATGATTCCATATTTTCTTGTTCTGTTCGAACAACTGTTATTTGGTTTATATACAGGTTCCTCATGAGCACAGTTCCATAATACTCATACTTTGTAATATTGTCCATAGTTTCTCATAAACCACACAATTGAAAGCCTTTGTACAGTCAATAAAGCACAGGTAAACATCTTTTTGGTATTCTCTGCTTTCAGCCAAGATCCTTCTGACATCAACAATGATATCCCTCATTCCACATCCTCTTCTGAATTGGGCTTGAACCTCTGAAAGTTCTCTGTCAATGTATAGTTGCAGCTGCTTTTGTATTGCCTTTAGTAAAACTTTACTCTCATGGGCATCCATGATATTGTCTGATGATTTCTGCATTCCGTTGGATCACCTCTATGGGCACAAATATGGATTTCTCAGTCAGTTGGCCAGCTAGTTGTCTTCCAAATTTCCTGGCATAGATGAATGCCTCCAGTGCTGCCTCACTTTGTTGAACTATTTCAATTTGCATTCTATTAATTCATGGTACCTTGTTCATTTCCAATGACTCTTGGACGTCTTCCTTCAGGATCATTGGCTCTTGATCATATGCTACCTCTTGAAATGGTTGAACATGGAGCATTTATTTTTTAGTACAGTGACTCTGTATTTTCTTCCATCTTCTTTTGATGCTTTCTGCATCATTCAATATTTTCCCCCAAAGAATCCTTCAGTACCATTTTTTTTTTCCCCAGTACCATTTTTAAGTGCCTTTTAATTGGTTCCAACTCATTGCAACCAACAGAAGAAAACACTGCTAGGACCTACACCATCGTCAAATTTTTATACTTCAGCCCATTGCTGCTGCTACTATGCAAATACACCTTGTTTAGAGTCTTCCTCTTTTTTGCTGACCTTCCGATTTGTCAAGCATGATGTCCTTCTTCAGGAACTGGTCCCTCTTGACAATATGTCCAAAGTATGAGAGACAAAGTCTGGCTATCCTGGCTTCCAAGGAGAATTTCAGCTATGCTTCCTCCAATACTTGTTTGTTTATTCTTCTGGCAGTCTGTGGTACTTTTAATAGTTTCCTCCAACACCATAACTCAAATGCATTGATTCTTCTATGGTCTTTCTTTTCATTGTCCAACTTTCACATTCAGATGAGACCATTGAAAATATCACGGTTTTGGTCAAGCACACCTTAGCCCTTAAATTAACATCTTTGCTCTTGAACACATTAAAGAGATCTTGTGCAGCAGATTTGCCTAATGCAATACGTTTTTTGATTTCTTGACTGCTGCATCCAGGAGTGTTTATTGTGGATCCAAGCAAAATGAAGTTTTTGACAAATACATCTTTTCTCCATTAATCATAATGTTATTTATTGGTC
>NW_006408753.1:1451865-1458022 GCF_000296735.1 Chrysochloris asiatica
GAAAGAAATCATGGAGTCACTGTTAACAAAAAGGAATAGTTGATGTTCAACCATTTCAAGAGATATCATATGGCTAAGAACTGAGAGTACTGAAGGAAGAAGTTTAAACATCACTGAATGCGTTGGTGAAAAATAAGGCTCAACAACTGACAGAATGGCAATTGAAATATTTCAACAAACATGCACCACTGTGGGAACTTACTTCTGCATTCCAAGAAATTTGGAAGACAGATACCTGGTCAACCAATTGGAAGAGATCCATATCTGTGCCCATTCCAAAGAAAGGTAACCCCATAGAATACAGAAATCATCAAACAAAATTATTAATATCACATTCAATTAAAATGCTGGTTAAAGTAATCAAAAATGATTACAACATTACATTGGCAGGGAGGTGCCAGAAATTCAAGCCAGATTCAGAAGAGGATGTAGAACTGTAGATACCATAGCTGATGTCAGATGAAACTTGGCTAAAATCAGAAAATACCAGAAAGATTTTACATATGCTATATTGACTGTGCAAATTTTGTTGGTCTTGTCAAATGTGAATGGCATTGCCAATAATGAGTATTCCAGAACACTTAATTTTGCTAATAGAGAGCTTGTACATAGACCAAGAGGCAGTCATTAGAACAGCCAAGGTGATACTGAATGGTATAAAATCAGGAAAGGTACTGCCAGGGTTGTATCCTTTTACAATATTAGATCTGTATGATGAAAAAAATCATTGGAGAAGTAGGATTATATGAAAAACAACATGGCATAATGATGAAGAGACTCATGACAATAATCCAACAGGTTTACACAACCTTGCTTGCTGAAAGCAAAGATGACTTAAAATGCTTACTAATTAAGATCAAAGATGACAGCCTTAAATATGGATTGCATCTCAATCTAATAAAAACAAAACTCCTTAAAACTGAACCAATAAATACCATGAGGATAAACAGAAAAAAAATTGAATTTATCAAATACTTCATTTGGTTTGGATCCACAATCAATGCTCATGGAAGCAGCTGGCAATAAATCAAATGACTTATTCCATTAAACCTACAGCAAAAGACCTCTTTGACTTGTTCAAGAATAAAAATGTCAGTTTGAGGTCTAAGGTATGGCTCACCCAAGCCATGTTATTTTCAGTTGTCTCATGTGCTTGTGTAAGTTGCACAGTGAATAAGGAAGTTCACCAAAGAATCAATGCATTTGCATTATGGAGCTGGAGAAGAATATTAACAATATTACCAGAAGAACAAACAAATCTGTGTTATAAGAAGTGCAGACAGAATACTCCTTAGAAACCTGAATGGCTAGACTTCATCTCATACTTTGGACATGTTATCAGAAAGGATCAATTCCTGCAGAAGAACCTAATGCTTAGTAAAATGGAGGGTCAATGAAAAAGAGGAAAGACCCCAAAGATAAGGACTGACACAGTGGCATCAGAAATGTGGTCTAATGTAAAAACAATTGTGGGGATGATGCAGAACTGAGCAGTGTTTTGGTCTGTTGTGTACTAGGGTCACTAAGAATTTGAACTGACTTGATGGCACCTAACAAAAATAGCAATCAGGTATTGGTTTAGACAAATTATCTATTAAAATACTATTAACATGTAAGTTTATTATTATCTATTAAAATACTATTAACAAGTAAGATTTATATAAATAATACAAATGTAAGTAAGTCCAATAAGAATCCCAATGGATATTTCAAATTGTAAAAATATATTTAATACTGTACTACAGGTTTGATACTTTGATGTGGGGTGTGACTTTTTTTTTTTTTTTTTAAATGAGTAAATCATTGGGAAGAATTAAAGACTAAGTTATCAGGAAAGAAAAAAAGTAAAGTTCTATAATTATGCAAAGGAGGAGGAAGAGTTCTCTTCCTTTGCATAATTATAGAACTTCATTATTTTTTTTTAAGAATCAGTTTTAAAAGTATGTGGGAGAATGTGAGGAGATTTAATTGTTGAAGAATGGTCCTAACTTTCATCAAGCATCCTAGTTTTAGGAATATTGGCTTTTAGAGAAAAACCTTTTCTCATTTCAATTTGTTCAGTTCTCAGTCTCTATGTCAAGCTGCTATGTAATGGAAACAAGGTGGTTATGTTGCTTTTACATTTAGCTAATTTATTATATATTTATTATGAAGTCCTTCAAATGCACTGAAAATTTGACTAATAAAATAAACATTCATGTACCTAAAACTAAGACGTGTCGATATATTTACATCTTCAGTTGATTGACAATTTCAACTGAAATGATGTTTTATAAGTACACAAGCATGCATGAATGTGTAACGTAGAAAGAAAATGTAGATAAATGCACATAAGAAAGTTAAAGCACATGTTTACTTCACTCAGCTGATAACCATTTTAATTATCTTATTATAGATCCTTATAGCTTTCTATGCACACATATTTACTTTGATCATATAGCATATGTTCTTTTGCAGCCTGTCTTTTCCTGGTGGTAATGATTTCCATCTTCTTTGAAGACAAATTTTTATCTAAATAGTATTTTTACAGAAAATTTGTCTAAATCAATATCTAATTAACAATCACATATCACTTCTTAAAGTCATGTTCCTCAAGTCCATTTTTCCTAATTTTATTGGTCCTTCTTATGTATGTAAATGTAGCAATGCTGATATAGATTAGTGGTTAAGTGCTGTCTTGTCAATTATGACTCATAGCGACCCTGTATAGGGTTTCCAAGGACCAGCTGGTGGGTTTGAACTGCATTTCTGAGACTGTAAATCTTGGCAAGAGATATAGCCTCATCTTTCTCCTGAGGAGAAGCAGATGGGTTTTAAGTGCCAATCTAGTGGCTAGCAGCCCAGTGTTCATCCTAGAGTGTCACCTGGGCTCCTCAAATAGGAAAAATAAGCACTGTGAAAAGAAACAAAGAATAAAGCAGGATCTGGAGAGAATGATTATAAGTAGCTAGTTTAGATACGGAGATCATGGGAATCCTTTCTAAGAGGATAGCACAGAAGCAGACACCTCAATTACATTAATGCCATGTTTTTTAACTTAAATATTCTAAATGTAGTTATTGTTAAGTGCCCTCGAGGCAGTTAACTCAAACCCACCCTGTATAGGATTTCTGAGGAGAGGCTGGTGAATTTGAACTGTGGACCTTTTGGTTAGCAGTCCAGTGCTTATGTACAGCACCACACCAGTACTCCTTGAAATTTGGTAGTTAGAGGGTTTCATATTTTGATTCATTTCCCATTCCTGTATTATAACCCACCTACTGATGTAAAGTTGATTCTATTACAACTCATAGCAACTCTATAGAACAGAGTAGAACTTCCCCATAGAGTTTCCAAGACTATAAATCTGTATGGAAGCAGACTGACTCATCTTTTTGTCACAAAGTGGCTGGCTGGTGGCTTCAAACCACTGACTTTTTGGTTAACAGCCCAATGTTTAATCAACAGTACCACCAAGGGATATGTTAATCTGATCTCTTTATACCAATGAGGCACAATTTCTAAAAATAAATCAATATATAGGATAAGTGATTAGTCTATTGGGACTAGTGTATAGGAACAGTGATTAGATCACCCTTGATTTATTTTGAGAAAGCTCATTCCTTTAGTTTAAGCAACATATTTATGTAACTTTATGGTTAAATCATTCAAAAGTAATATACAAGGGTCTTCCTTTATAGGGAAATGAAAATGTGAATTTGAAAGAGTGCTTAAACATAGTTTAAAAATTAGATGTTTTAAGTAGATTTTTTTCCTATATGTAATACCTAAACTCTTCAAGGATCCCAAAAGCCAAATTCTCCTCTGCTTTAAATAATGCTTAATTATAGATCCAACCTAATATCTTAGAGTTAAATTGAGCTTGTAATTTCATTCTCACTACACAGCTACCTTTAGCATCTTGATCATCCTGTAGCAACTGGATTGACAGAAATAAGATTTTTTTGAAGAAGCATTGCTTGCAAGACTTTCCCTTGGACCGAACCAATTTGACATCTATTTCCATGGTAAAATAAATGGCTATGAGCTACAAGTTGCTAGCATTTGAGACTAGGTTAACATTGCCTGCAGGCTATAGAGTCCTGTTTCCATAGAAATGGTGTTTATATTATTGAAAATTGCAGGAATGTTTTAAACTTGTGTATTTTTCTACTAGTGAAAAATTGAGTACATGTGTTTTTATGTTTGCAAGGCAAGAATGATTGAATAATTCCATCTGATGAGTGTTCCATTATGCTATGGAAGTCTATGGTAGGAAAATGAAACTTTCATTCCATACATTTTGAGTACAGGTATATGGACATACTAGTCCACTAACAATGATATAAGAGGACCATAATGTTTCCTAAGAGGCTGAAAACATCAAAACTTTCTATTTATTGCATCTTGAAAGCTTTAATATACTTAATCTGCAATTCATGGTATAGTTGTCTGAGACTTCACAGAAAGCTAGCATTTTAAAGCTCAAATTCAATAATTAGAATGAAGACTAGAAGCATTTTATTTGTCTAAGATTGCAGTCAGACACTGAGTGTAAACAGTCTTTATTTGACTGTTGACTTTGACAGGTTGAAATCAGAGAAAGCAATTGCAAATAATTTTTAGTTTAGTTTTGGTAACTTAATTTTGTCTTCTCTTCTCTGTACTTGTATTTAGAAGCAAAATCTCATTGAAGTTTGATATTAGAGGATCAAATTAGACATTTTTTCACCATGAAGTGTTAGAGAATAGGAAAATAAAATATAGATATTACATTTTCAAGCACTGTAGGATAAAGACTGAATCACAAGATCGGTTCAAACCCATCAGGTACTCCTTGGAAACTTTATATAAGGTCACTATGATTAGTAACTGATTCAATGGCGCTTAACAGCAACGGCAACATCATGGAAGGAAGAGTCATAGGGATAATAAACTCAAGACCTGGAGTTTTAACTACTTACTTTACTTTAAGATATTTTTCTGAGACCTAAAATTGTAGCTTTATCTATAGTTCTTCATTTAATCAGCTTCACAAAACTGTACAAATTACTGGTTGGGTGCTCTCCAGAAGTTTTTATATTGAAAATAAATTTTAACAGCAGCATTGGTTATGTTTTGAGCTAATACATACTTTGTTCTTTTCTTTAAAGAAATCATCATAATAAAACAATTAGCCCAGATACTGTTTTCAATTATTGCTATAAAATGGAGCCCTGGTGGTGCTGTGGGATAAGCATTGGACTGCTGACTGCAAGGTAAGTTGTTTGAACTCACCAGCCACTCCAGTGGAGAACAATGAAGCTGTCTCCCCTAAAGGATAACTAATGTGGAAATCATTGAACAATATTAATATAACATGCAAGTGAATTTTTGCTGAAGATAATTAAAAGTAGCTGCAAAAGTACATTAACAGGGAGTTACCAGAGGTTCAAGCCAGATCAGATGACAACATGGAATATGGGATATCATTGCTTACTTCAGACAGATTTTGGCTGAAAGCAGAGAATATCAGAAAGATGTTTTCCTGTACTTTACTGACTATACAAAGGTTTCTGACTGTGGATCATGACAAACATTGTGGAGAATGATTATTCCGAAACACCTAATTGTGCTCATAGAGCAAGAGGAAGTTGTTATAACATAACAAGGGGACATTGAATGCTTTAAAATCAGGAAAGGTGGGCATAAGTTGTGTATTCTTTCACCAAACTTATTCAATCTTATGCTGAGCAAATATCCAAGAGGTTGGGTTTTAGTGCATCAGGATTGGAAGAAGACTCATTAACAACTTTTGACGTGCAGATGATGCAACCTTGCTTGCTAAAATTAAAGAGGACTTAAAATACTTCCTCATGAAGATCAAAGATCACAGCCTGTGGTATGGGTTGCATTGTCAATATAAAAAAAAACAAAAAAACAAAAATGCTCACCACTGAGGCAATAAATAACATCAGAATAAATGGAGAAAAAATTGAATTTCTCTGAGACTTCATTTTGTCATAGATAAGTGGCTCTGGTTGGAATCTGCATGACTCTGTATTTACAACTAGAGCTATCACAAGGAAATTTGTCTCTTGTACTCATTGTTGGAGAAAAGATTAAAGTTGTCAAAGGCTTTATTCTTCTTGAATCAACTATCAACACTCACGGAAGCAGCAGTCAAGAAAGCAGACGA
>NW_006408753.1:1458122-1461534 GCF_000296735.1 Chrysochloris asiatica
TCCCTTCTTTTCTGTTCATACAAATGCCTCTTGGTATAGGTTTCTCATGAGCATAAATAAGTGTGCTGAAATACCGATTCATTGCAATGTAGTCTGTATCTTGTCATGAGCCACACTATCAAAAGTCTTTTCATAGTCCATACAGCACAGGTACACATCATTCACTGCTTTTAGACAAAATCCATCTTATATCAGCATTGGTATCCCTCATTCCACATCCTCTTCTCAATCTAGTTACCTGTTGATGTACTATTACAGCCATTTTAAAATTATCTTCAAATTTTTACTTGCATGTAATATTAATAATCTTGCTTGATGATTTCTATATTCATTTGGGTCACCTCTCTTTGGAGGTGGGCACACATATGGATTCTTTCCAATCAGTTAGCCAGGTAGCTGTCTTCCAAATTTTCTGACATAGACAAATTGTAATAAAAGCAAAACCTTTAATTAAGAGACCAACAGATGGCAGAGCAAACATTTTTTTTAAATTCCATATTCGATTTCATTTTCCTCTTTATCCTTTTATTATTTTCATAAGGCTTAAATTTTGTTCTGATGAGTTAATAAGATATAGAGGATTCTTAAACTTTTCTACAGTTTTCAAAAGAAAAAAATAAAATTTTATTCAGCAAACCAACACACATACCTATTTTTATAAAATAGTTTGTACACTCTAAATAATAAACATGAATGCTTGAAACAAGCATGTGTATGGTGTATATGGTAGCTTTCATGTAGTAGTTTATATTCTTTATCATGCTAGCCATTTCCTTGTCGACTGATTTCAACTAAAATTAAGTTAAAACTTTTTATTAGATAGTATGTCACCTAACTACTTTGTTAGATTAAAAAAGCCAGTGATTCACATGCAAATCAATACATATATGTATATATATATATATATTTATTTTTTTTTTTTTTTTCACTAAGCTTGCAGTCATTTAACTTGGGATTTGTTACTTAACAGAATTTTAATTTTATATTCAAATCTGCTTTATATAGCAACATGCTTAAGTTTCAATTTCTGAAATCACATATGATTTCTTTATTGATAACATACTGCAGTGAATTTCTTTTTCTGCATGTGATCAGTGGAATGCAATCCATGGATATAACTTTCTATATGTCAAAGTTCTTTAAAAACTGCAACTTATGTAAGAGATTGATATGTGCAAGCCATAGAATTTTTCTGGAATTTCTACCTGTCATAAGTAAAGATAAAATATTCGAAGTAAACATATTCTAATATTTTCTTTAATGTCATAACTTGTATTTAGTTGTATCTGCTACCACAACTATTATTCATCATTTTGCTCAAATTGCTAAATCTCTCAGACACCATGAGAAAATTATATTGGGTATACATATTAAAGGAGTCCTGGTATGGTGTTGTGAGTTAATGCGCCAGATTGTAAAGCCATTTGAACTGCAAAGTTGGTGGTTCAAGGTCACCAGCTTCTCCTCAGAAACTGTATACAGTGTCACTATGGGTCGGAATCGACTCGATGGCACTTCCCAACAACAACATACTTATTAGAATATTGTTACTTGTTGTTTAGTGCCCTCACGTCATAGCAACATTATATAGGATTTCTGAAGAGCAACTGGTAGATTTGAACCACTGACCTTGCAGTTCAAACCAACCTTGTGATCCAGTGTCTAGCATACAACATCACACCAGGACTCTACTTATTAGAACTGTTGTTGTGAAGTGCCATCGAGTCGGTTCTGACCCACAGCAACCCTCTATAGGGATTCTGAGGAGCACATGGTGAGCTTGAACTGCCGATTGCGCAGTTCAAATGGCTTTGCAGTCTGTCACATTAACCCACAGTGCCACACCAGGACTCCACTTACTAGAATAGGAGAGGCAATATTTTAATTGTCTCTGGATTGTTGGAATGGCTTTCTCAAAAAGAAATCTGTGAAAACTATTAAAGTGTTAGAATTTAAAAAAATGTTTTTTTTATGTCCTGGCTACTGTCAAGCAGTCAGGTGTTAAGGTGATCAGTTAGGACAAAGGGCTAAACTGAAAGGTAACAATCAAACCTTTATTCACTTGCTGCAATAGTTCAAGTAAGAGGCAAAATGAGGCAGTCTCCCCAGTGCCTCCTCCCTTTTTTTTTCCTCCCAGTAAAGATGAAGGGATTATTTCATGCCAATCATTCCCAGGAAAAAGACTCCTGCCTCTTACTGACTCGAGGCTTTGGGGAAGGTAGGAATGTGGGCCAAGAGTAGAGAATTACCAAGCTAAAGTAGAGAACAGTGTCTCAAACAAGGCCGAAGATAAGGAGAGTTCAGTGGAGAAGTGAGGGACGGATTTATCAATGCAACTTTTTCTATAAAACTACCGTGCACTGCCAGGTGAAGCCTGACTTGAAAGCATTCTAGACTAGGAAAGTAGACAGAACACATACACACATAGCTTTATGTTAGTTCGCATTGTTGATGTTGTTAGGTGCCGTTGAGTCGACTCCAACCCATAGAGACCTTTTCACAACAGAGTGAAATGATGCTTAGTCCTGTGCTATCCTCACAATCATTATAAAGCTTGAGCTCATTGCTGCTGCCACTGTGCCAATCCATTTTGTTTGGGGGTGGGGGGGCGGGGTGTCTTCCTTTTTTTCACTGACCTTTCCATTTCCTGAGCATGATATCCTTCTCCAGGTACTAGCCCTTCCTGACAATGTTTCCGGCACTCAACAACATTTTAGATTAGAAGAGACTTGAGGGCCTATTATTAAGAAGCAATATGTGGTTGCTAATTCCACCGCTTCTCTGTCAGTTAGCTGTACTGTGGTGGTTTGTTGGTTGGTTGGTGTGATGCTAAAAACTGTGTCACCCTTGGTCATCCTTGGTAGAGCTTCCAGACTAAGACCCATTGGGAAAAAGGTGAAGCACATTACCTGTGAATGGCTAGCCACTGTGAACCTTATTAATAACAGTGGAATATTATCAGATATAGTATTGTAAGATGAGACCATTAGTTTGAGTCGCACTAAAAATACAACTGAGGAAGAACTGCCTCCTCAAAATACAGTTGACGATAATGATGTGAATGGAGCAAAGTTTTCAAGACCTTAATATTCCGATGGGGCACAACTCAAAAGGAGAAGAAACAGCTGCAAACATCCATTAATAATTTGAATGTGGAATGTCTGAAGTATGACTTGAAAAAAATTGGAAATTGTCAAAAAATAAATGGAGCTAAAATGGACTAGTATTGGCCATCCTTCATCTGACAGTCATATGGTTTACTATGTTGGGAATGACTGATTGAAGAATGGTATTGCAGTAAGCATCAGAAAGTTCATTTCAAGAACTATCTTAAAGTACAGTACTGTCTGTGATAGGATAATACCCATAAGTCTACAATGAAGACCAGTTGTTGTTGTTATTGTTGTTAAGT
>NW_006408753.1:1470489-1475239 GCF_000296735.1 Chrysochloris asiatica
CATTAGGCAAATCTGCTGCACAAGACCTTTTTAAAGTGTTGAAGAGCACAGATGTCAGATTGAGGACTAAGGTGTGCCTGACCCAAGCCATGATATTTTCAATAACCTCATATGCATGCAAAAGCTGGACAGTGAATAAGGAAGATCAGAGAAGAATCGATGCTTTTGAGTTATGTTGTTGGAGGAAAATGTTGAAAGTGCCATGGGCTGCCAAAAGAACCAATAGATCTGTTTTGAAAGAAGTGCAGCCGAGTGCTCCTTGGAGGCAAAGATGGCCAAACTTCATTTCTAATACTTTGGACATATTTTCAGGAGGGACAAGTCTCTTGAGAAGGATATCATGTTTGGTAAGGTGGAGAGTAAGAGAAAAAGAGGAAGACCCCCAACGAGATGGAATGGTCAAGTGGCAGCATCAATGGACTCAAGTGTGGCAACAGTAGTGAGGTTGGCCTAGGATCGGGCAGTGTTTTGTTCTGCTGTGCATAAGGTCACTATGAGTCAATGCTGACTCAGTGGCACCTAACAACAACAACAACTCATTGTTGGGAATATGAAAGGTACTTTTCTACCCTTTTGCATTTAAAGTTTTCTGGATCCTTACCAAATAGTGATTATGGGGTTTGTATAATATATAGATGAGAAACAATACCAAATGAAATAAATAGCTAAGATCCAAAGAGAGCAATAGAAATGGACACTCAAGTGACATTTCTCATTATTCTTTATAAGACAAGTAGTACAAAGCCTGAAATGAGCTAATCTCTCTGCCTAAAGCAAGTTCATTGATACTGATTCATGACCTCCCATTGTGTGTAGAGCAAAAACTTTTGCAGACTTTTCAATGCCTGATTTGTTTGGAAGACAGTCACCCGGTCATTCTTCCTAGGTCCCTCTAGATTTCAAACCTCCAGCTTTTCAGCAGCCATGCATATTAACTGTTTTGTTTTGTTTTCCCTTTTTTCAATTTTTACTTTGAGTAGCATTAAATGGCATAAAATTATATCTTCTATTTTATGTGCCCAGAGAATTGGTGTGATGCTGTAGAACAAGCACTAGATTGCTAATTGCAAAGTTGACTATTTAAACCTAACAGCTGCTCATCTGAAAAGACTTATTGGTAGCTCTGTGAGCTAAAGCACAAGGTTGTTTTGAACCAAAAGATCGGCGGTTCAAATTCACAAACCACTCCTTGGAAACCCTATACAGTGTTGCTATGAATCAGAATCGATGTGACAGCACATAACAACAACAAAAACAACAACATATCAACAAAAACAACAACATGTTTATGTGTCTAATAATAGTGCTTAGTTGTGTAGAAGGTAATATATAATAACAATTTTTTAAATCTTGAATTAATTTATAGAGAAATCTAAGACATTAGCTGTTGTCTTAGAACAGAATGCAAATGTGATAATAATAATGATACCATGAAGGTAGGCTTATTCAGAGAAGCAATAGAATATACATGTACACATATATGTTGTGTATTACTTGCAACTCAATGTAAAGAAAACAAAAATCCTCACATCTGGATTTTATGATAAATGGAAAAAAGATTGAAATTGTCAGACTTCATTTTGCTTGAATCCAGAATCAGCATTCATGCAAGCAGCAGTGAAGAAATCAAGTGATACAATGCTTTAGGAAAATTTGCTTCAAAAGCCCGTTTTAAAAGTGTGAAAGAACAAAGATGTTATTTTGAGAACTTAGGTGAACCTGACCCAAGCCATGTCAGAAGCATGCGAAAGTTGAACAATGAATAAGCAAACTGTAGAGGATTCAATGCATTTGAATTATGATGTTGGCCCAGAATACTGAATACCATGGACTGCCAGCAGAACAAACAAATCTGTCCTGAAAAAAAAAAACCAAAAGCTAGAATGTTTCTTATAAGCAGTGATGGCAAGACTTTGTGTCTTGTGCTTTGGATATGTTCTCTGGAGGAATCAGTTCCTGGAGAAAGAAATCATGTTTGGTAAAGTGAAAAAGAGACCATGCTTGATCAGCGATAAAGAGGAAGGCCCATAAGGAGATGGGTTGACATAGTGACAGCAACAATAGGTTCAGACATCGCAACAATGTGAGAATGGTGCAGGGCTGGGCGGTGTTTTCATTCTGTTGTGCATAGGGTCACAATGAATTTGAACCAACTGGATGGCACATACCACCACCAACAATATGTAATATAGTAAGGGCAGGCTGCACAAGCTTGAATTGCAGAGGGCAGGCATTCAGGCAGGGAAAAATCAAGAACTGTGTGGAACCCCGTGAGTACAAGCTAAATTTTCACTCTCTCTAGTACATATATTAGGATAGTGCCTTGAACATATATGTCATCAAGTAATTAAGGCAGTGATCTCACATTATCTTTCCCATATTCTGTTGATGAGAAATGAAGAATGGTTGTAAGATACTTTTTGAAAATGAGGCATCAAGTTAAAGTCCTTTGAAAATATGTTTATTTTTTACTCAATGAAGAGATTTCTTAATTGTGAAATCATTGTACTATATCTCTATAGTTTAAAGCAGTTAAAGGGATGGTTAAGTGAAAAAAAGCACCAGGACAATTACTTGTACTGAAAAATAAGCACCATAAAATATAAAAATCTAATTTTGCTATTGGAAAAGCTCCTTAGCAGCTATTCATCCCTAATCAGCCTCAAGTTATAAATGAATAGAATAATAAGAGCCATTAGAATAATTCACTATTCATCAAGAATAATAAACCACTTATAATAACAAGGCTAAAATAATAAGCCAAAGCTTAAATCATAGAAAAGGAATAGGAGAAAGAAAAGGAGACTCTCAAGGGAACTGAGCTTATCGCTGTTGTGAGATGTGGAGCTTCCCTAAAGTGTTGAATTGCGTATTGACTTACTTAGCTTCCCACCCCTGAATTTTGTTCAATATCTCTCAGTGTGGTTTGCAAACCACCTTTACCAGATTCACCTAGATTGCAAATTTTCTCCATTATTTAAGGACTATCAATGTCTTGGAGTCCTGGTGTGGATTCCAAGTAGGATAAACACTGGACTGTTAAACTGCAAGGTGGGCAATTCAAACTCACCAGTTGCTCCTTGGAAAACTTATACAGAGTAGCTATGAGTCAGAACTGATTCGTTGGCACTTAAAAACAAGAATCAATCAATATCTGCAAAGACTTTACCACTAAAACAAAACTTCATCATAATGTCCTGAAACCTGACCTCTGGAGGTGTAACAGTTAAGTTCTTGGCTGCTAATTAAAAGGTTGATACTTGGACACAACGCAATGGTTCTGTGGGAGAAAGACCTGGGATGTGCTTCCTTAAAGATTACAGTTAAGAAAATGCTATGGGGCAGTTCACATGGAGTTATTGAGTTGAATATTGACTCAACGACCAACACCTAATGACAACAACAAATATAATTAAAATAGATGCTACTTTCAAACTGAGATATACAGATACAAAAATTATGTTAGCGTCTCTGTTTTGCTACGCTTAAAAGGCTATGGACACTAACACCGTTGCAGTTGAGTCTATTATGACTCATTGAGACCCTGTAGGACAGAGTAGAAGTACCCCACAGATTTGTCAAGGCTGTACATCTTTATAGAAGCAAACTGCCACATCTTTCTCCCAACGAGTGACTGGTAGATGGGAAACAAGGACCTTTCGGTTAATAGTCAAATACTTAACTACTATACCTTCAGGCTCTTGATATGGAAAATACAGAAAGGAATTTTATGTTCTTACCAACTGTGATCTCCTATGGTTCAATGTTCTTTTTACAACTTTGTTGCTGTTTCTAACTGCTGTCCAGTTGGTACTAACTCATCGCAATGCTGTATAGGGTTGCCGAGGTACAGCTGGTGAGTTTGAACTGATGACCTTGTCCTTGCAGTTCAAATTGGCCTTGTGGTCCAGTACTTATCCTACAGCAAAACTCCAGGACTTACTTTCAGGAACTATAAAGTCAACTGATCACTGTATGATCCTGTTTAGCTATGTGGTTTTAACATATATGTGATACCTAAAAGATAAGCTGTAAAAACTAATGAAATGATTTTAACATTTTTAATGTTTTCTAAATGATAAAACACACTGCCAACTAATTGCTTCTGAGTTATAGTAATGATGCAGAGTAGAAGTGTTCCTTAGGGTTTCTGAGATTCTAAATTTTTAAGAAAGCAGACAACTTTATCTTTCTCCTGCAAAGTGGCTGGTGGGTTTGAACCCACTGACTTTGTGGTGAGTACTCCAATGCTTAACCTGCAGCACTATTAAGACTCCTTCTACACCTAAATGGAAAAATTTTAAAAGTTTTCCAGGAGCTCAGTGAACTTAGACTGGCGGTTTGCTTAACTTTGGTTCATACTCAAAGACAAGAACTACTTCTAATTAACTTGCATGTATTTAAAATGGATTGGATAATTGGAAAGGTAATGGACAACCAGTTCTTCCCACTTCTGCTATTGTTTTGTCAAAAAGTTTTTGTTTGTTTGTCCTACTTTCAAAATCACCTTTTTTCCTTAAATGAAACACATCTGTAATATCTAACTTAAGTTACTTAGAAAGATTTTGATTTCAAGTTTGATATAAACACACAAACTTGTTAAAGTGAATTCATTTCACTAATTCTCTAACATCTCTCAGATAAAGAGTTCTCAAACTTAGTAAGAGTCTCAGAAAGCTGCATGGAAACTCTGGGCTCAAAAATCCAAGAATGTTTATCTCAGAGGTTCTCCAGGGTCTGTTTGAACTGC
>NW_006408753.1:1478709-1481789 GCF_000296735.1 Chrysochloris asiatica
TGGACATATTGTCAGGAGGGAACAGTCGCTGGAGAAGGATGTCATGCTGGGTAAGATGGAGGGTCAGAGAAAAAGAGGAAGACCCCCAGCAAGATAGATTGGCAGAGTGGCAGCATCAATGGGCTCAAGCATGGCAAAAATTGTGATGTTGGCCTAGATCAGGCTGTGTTTTATTCTGTTGTGCATAAAGTCGCTATGAGTCGGTACCCACTTGATGGCACCTAACAACAACAACATAGATTCATAGGCAGTGCCTTTCACTACAATAAATTTATATGGAAAACTCATAGGATGATTCTGAAAAGCTAAACACCAGTTATCTGAACGCCTTGGCATATTTACAATAAAGATAAGAACAATAGGTGCTTACTTTTTCTTCCTTCTCTCTTTCTTCCCCTTCTCCTTCCCTTTTATTTTCCCTCCTTCCATTTTTTTCTCCTTCCTTCCTCCCTTCCTTCTTCTACCCTTCATTAATTTCCTACCTCTACCCCTCCTTTCTTTCAATTGTTCCATCCTTCTTTTCTTCTTTATTTTTCTTTTCGTTTCTTTTGTTTGTTTCTGTTTCCCAAGAATACTGTTCGTATATCCTGTATTCACAATGCAGAAGCCAATGGTGGAGCTTCATGGAATAGCAGGAGAGTAGTTAGCCATCCTGAGGGTTGGGAAATGAAGGAGATGAAGGTCAGACACCACAAAATAGTCCCTTTGGAAACATCTGCTATGGCTCCACTTCTCTAAAAACTCTCTTGCCCCTCCAAAGAGAAAGCCTTATGGGAGAAATAAATTAAATATGTGTGGAGTATAAATTTAGTAGGGACTTTGAGCTGAACCTAAAAGGTTCAGTAGGGATTTGAAAAAAAGGAAGAGGTAGGGAATTTTGGATAGATGATTCATTTTGCATTGCAAGGAAAAAAAACAAAAAGCCACATATAAAATTAAGTGTAGATGTATACAAGAGTAGTGGCACATGTTGTTGTTGTTTGGTGCCATTGAGTCGGTACAGACTCATAGCAACCTTATGCACAGCAGAACAAAACACTGCCTGATCCTGGGCCAACCTCACTACTATTGCCACGCTTGAGTCCATCGATGCTGACACTTGGCCAATCCATCTCATTGGGGGTTCTTCCTCTTTATGTCTGTCCCTCCACCTTACCAAACATGATATCCTTGTCCAGAGACTGGTCCCTTCTGACAATATGTCTTAAGTATGAGAGATGAAGTTTGGCCATCTTGACCTCCAAGGAGCACTCTGGCTGCACTTCTTCCAAAACAAATCTATTGGTTCTTTACGCAGCCCATAGCACTTTCAATATTCTCCTCCAACACCATAACTCAAAAGCATCAATTCTTCTCCAGTCTTCCTTATTCACTTTTCAGCTTTCACATATATATGAGGTTATTGAAAATACCAAGGCTTGGGTCAGGCGCATCTTAGTCCTCAAGCTGACATATTTGCTCTTCAACACTTTAAAAAGGTCTTGTGTGCTTAAGCGGGGGAAGATGGCGGCGTCCAGATGGGAGGCTTGAGGTCTGATCAATATGGCGTTGGCCTCGGGGCCCGCAAGGCGGGCACTTGCAGGCCCCGGGAGGTTCGGCCTTGGGGGCTGCGGAGTCCCGAATCGCGGAGCGTATGAGTGGGGTGTGCGCTCCACGCGGAAGCCTGAGCCTCCTCCCCTAGACAGAGTGTATGAAATCCCTGGACTGGAGTCCACCACCTACGGGGAAAATGCACTTCGTGCCAGGGATGGCGCAACCCGTCTTTCTGCCCTGGGACCGCGGCTGGGCGCACCCAAAGTTCCACCGCACACCTCCTATTCATGAGCAGCCTCTGTACAAGGACCAGGCTTGCTATATTTTCCATCAGCGTAGCCGCCTCCTGGAGGGTGTAAAGCAGGCCGTCTGGCTTACCAAGACCAAAGTAATAGGCCTCCCAGAGAAAATGCTGAATCTGGTTGATGATCCAAAAAACCACATAGAGAATCAAGATGAGCACGTTTTGAACGTGATTTCTCTTGCCTGTCTCTGGCACACCACTGAAGATAACCCCAAGAGAGAGACCTACTGCCCAGTCATTGTGGACAATCTGATACAGCTGTGCAAATCCCAAATTCTCAAGCATCCTGCTCTGGCCCAACGGATCTGTGCCCAAAACTACTCATTCTCCACCACCTGGAACCGAGAGTCTACCATCCTTCAGGTCCGTGGGTCTAGTGGCACCCAGTTGAGTGCCAAGGATCCTCTGCCCCACGTTGCCTCCAGAGAAGAGGTTGAGGCCACTAAGAATCATGTTCCGGAGACCTTCTATCCCATATCTCCCACTGTTGATCTTCAGGAATGCCATGTTAGTGATGTGAAAGACGACACAGGATTCTGAGAGGGTTATCCTTACCCCTACCCCCATACCCTGTATTTCCTGGAGACGACCCGTTTACGACCACACTGCCAGCAACCAGATCAGCTCCGGGCCAAGATGATCCTGTTTGCTTTTGGCAATGCCCTGGCTCAGGCCCGGCCCCTCTTTGGGAATGAACCTAAGGTTTTGGAGCAGCCGGTGACTGCGCCGAGTGTGTGCACGGATGGACGCCTTTTCCAGTTCCTGGTATTCCAGCTGAACACCACAGATCTGACCTGTAGCGAGGGTGTCAAGAATCTGGTCTGACTGGACTCGGACCAGCTCCTCTACCGGCATTTTTGGTGTCTCCCGGTGATCAAGAAGAAGGTGGTTGTGGAACCTGTTGGGCCAGTTGGTTTCCAGCCAGAGACATTCAGAAAGTTTCTAGCTATGTATTTGCATGGTGCTGTGTGAACAGAGGACCGTTCAGAGGACTGAGCCCCGCTGCCCCCTCCACTGAAGATGCTGCATGCTGGGCAGTGCCTGGGCCCTGCCTTAGCCTCAGCCCCCATGTAGCTTGGTGGTCTCACTGAGAATAAAGAGGCTTCCTGTGCAAAGAAACAAAAACAAACAAAAACAAAACAACAAGGTCTTGTGCAGCAGATTTGCCTAATGCAATATGCCATTTGATTTCTTGAATGCTGCTTCCGTGAGTGTTGACAGTTGATCCAAGAAGAATAAAGTC
>NW_006408753.1:1482265-1484273 GCF_000296735.1 Chrysochloris asiatica
TCTGATAATATTTTGTTTTTCTTTCTAAATTATAAATTTTTAGAAGGCTGAATTCATGGCTGAACTGATCAGAACTGTATTTTCAGAAACCAGGTATAATTTTTAGGCAGTTAATAAAAATTATTTGAATGTAAGAAAAAAAATCATAACTAGTATGTAACACTGAGTCTATCGGTCTGGACTTTAGTTGTTGTCACTGCTTACTATCCCAAGCAAAACAATTAATGATCTTTGCAAGAGTTCTTTTCCTAAATTTTTTATTTTTTTATTTTTGAGCTCCCCATAATATACTAAATGTTTAAGTTTGCTAGATTCTGATTCCATGTATTTAGAATATCATTATATGAGAATTTTCTAAGTCTCTCTCCTTCTACATAGTTGAATGGTATATTTCTTTCATTGTAATCATCCAACTTCTGAGAAGAAACTAGAAATACAACTTTGAACTATATTGATCATTGAGTGTCATCTACTTAGCTTTTGTTGGAAAATGAATAAAATGAGGTAGAAATGATCTATCTGTCATATATGGTTCTATTGGAGTCCTGTTATGGTGCTATAGAAGAACTGGATTACTAAACACAAGCCTGGTGCTTCAAACCCACCAGTCACTGAACTGATTCTATCGCACCTAACAGCAACAACATGGTTCAACTATTAAATATGCAGTTAAACAATGCTGTTTTTGTTAAACAACAGTTTAAGAAATTAAACAAGAGACTAAGAAGAAAAGAAATGGAAATAATTGTTTATATAACTAATGTCAATCAGTTTTGTCTATGTAAGGCATATTATAAATAGTTAGGTTAACTATGTTATCTTACAGTTGAAGAAAAAGGAGCTCTGGCAGCATAGTGGTTACGAGTCTGGCTGCTAATATCACCGTCAGCAGTTCAAATCTACAGCACTTCAACTAGAGAAAGAAGAGACTTTCTGCTCCCATAAAGATTTATAGCCTCAGAAACCCTATACAGGGTCACTATGAGTCAGAACTGACTCCATGGCACATAACCACCACCACTACCACCATAGTTGAGGAAACGGTTTGTCATAAGTCACCTAATTATTTAACGGTAGAAGTTTAGACTCAAGACTCATAATTCTTAGTCTAGTGTTCTTTCTTCTAAGCATTATTTCTTACTTAAATTTTTATTTGTGACACAAAAGCACTGCTATTTTCCATAATTAATTTTACCTGTTTATGAAGTTAATTGTCTTCCTATGTTTATATCTTCTTAACTATTTGAGTACAAAATTATAATTCAAAACTGGCAGTGCATCTTAATTTAGACTTAGTAAACTATGTCATAAAATATTTCACTGGTTTGTCTATGTTTGGCATACAATTAGAGCAGATTTCAAAATATATGAATGTAATCCATAAAGTGGGAAAAACTGTAAATTTTCAGCCCTAAACTTGAACTAGTAAGAAAACAATGCAGAATGTAGCATTTTAAAATATAGGGTGAGAGAGGAATTGAGACAGAAATAAATAAAAAGCAAGAATCTCTTCTGATTTTGATAAAAATTAAACCACTAAAACAACAATTGCAGTTAATTTTCTTGCATTCCATTTATCTTGTGTAATAAAATGGTTTAATAGACAACACCACCACTCATCTGTGAGTTTGTGAAACTGGTGGCCTGCATGTTGCTGTAATGCTAGAAGCTGTGCAAACCATATTTTAAATACCAGCAAGGTCACCCATGGTGAACAGCTTTCAGTAGAGCTTCTAGAGTGAAACAGACTAGGAAGAAGGAGAGGCAGATTAATTTCTGAATGTAAGCCACTGAAAACTTTATTAATAGCAGTGGAACATTGTCAGATATAGTGCTGGAAGATGAAAAGATTATTAATAAATAGCACCATACTAGTATTAGCTAATGTGCTGGTGTATGAGCTCTTCAGGTTGGAAGGCACTCAGAATACCACTGAAGAAGATCTGCTTCTTCAAAGTAGAATTGACCTTAATAATTTAAATGGAATAAAGTCTTGGGGTCTTCATTC
>NW_006408753.1:1486184-1493259 GCF_000296735.1 Chrysochloris asiatica
TCAGAAAGTCTGTACAGGGTTGCTATGAGTCGGAACCGACTCCACAGCACATAACAACAACAACAACAACATTGTGAAGAATGGGTATTCCAGAACATTTAATTGAGTTCATGAGGATCTTGTGTAAAAACCTAGAGGCAGTTGTTAGAACAGAACAAGGGAATACAGAATGGTTTAAAATCAAGAAAAGTGGGCTGCACCAATGTTGTATTCTTTCATCATACTTATTCAATCTGTATGCTGAGCAAATCATCCAAGAAGCTGGATTATAGGAAGAAACCATAGCATCAGGATTGGAGGAAGACTCAGTAACAGCCTGTGATATTCAGATGATACAACCTTGCTTGCTGAAACTGAAGAGGACTTAAAGTACTTACTGATTATCCTTCTTGTATAAGTACTGTGCTAAAATTTCACAAACTAGGGCCATGTCTTGGATTTTATAATAAAGCTAGCAGAGTTATACGCAAGAAGAAAAGTAAATGCATTAGAATGGAAAAGACTGGGGTGGACCTCTTTTTTAATGCCCAGCATCCTTTGTCTCAAGATTTGGTGCAATAAGCCTTTGGGGAAAAAACAAAACAGAAAACTTACTGATGAAAATAAAAGACTTTAGTCTTCAGTATGGGCTGTACCTCAATGTAAGGAAAACAAAACTCCTCACCAATAAATAACATCATGTTAAGTAGAAAAAAAGACTGAATTTGACAAATACTTCATTTTGCTAGGATCCACAATCAGCACTTATGAAAGCAGCAGCCAAGAAATCAAATGTGGTACAGCTTTAGGCAAATCTGTACAAGGCCTCTTTAAAATGTTCTAGAGCAAATATATCAGTCTGAGAACTGAGGTGTGCCTGACCTATGTTATGGTATTTTTGATAACCCCACATACATGTAAACCTTGGAGAAGGAATAAGGAAGATCATAATAGAATTTAAGTATTTCAGATGTGGTTGTGGTTGTTGTTGTTAAGTGCCTTCGAGTCGGTTCTGACCCATAGCGACCCTGTACAGGGTTTCCGAGGGTGTAAATCCTTACGGAAGTAGAAAGCCTCATCTTTCTCCGGCGGAGTGGCTGGTAGTTTCGAACCACTGACCTTAAGGTCCGCAGCCCAATTCGTAACCACTACGCTAGCAGAGATGTGGTACTGGAGAAAAATATTGAAGGTACCATAGACACCAAACAGGTCTGTGTTGGGAGAAATAACAGCTGGAGTTCTCCTTAGAAGCCAGGATGGTGAGACCTTGTCTCTCATGCTTTGGGCATGTTATCAGAAGGAACCAGTCCCTGGAGAAGGACATCATTCTTGGTAAAGTGAAGGGTCTGTGAAAAAATAAGGATGACACGCAACACTATGGATTGGCACAGTGGCAGCAGCAACAACTGTGAGAATGGTGCAGGACTGGGTAGTGTTGCATTCTCTTGTGCACAGAGTTGTTTTCGGTTGGAACCAATTCAATAGCACCTAACAACAAAAACAACAACCTATAACCTATTTTTTTCTTAATACGTAACTTCTGATTTTTTTGTTTGTTTTTATTGTGAATTGAGTGACAGTTTACATGGGGGAACATCAGTTTTATGCTCATCATTTTATTGCAATGATTACAAACATGCATATTTTGTCTTCACAATTTTTAAGTAGATGGTAGAGTACTTGAAAATCTAGAAACAGAAAATTCTGAAATGAGAATTAAATAATTGAATGCTTGCTTTAATAACATTTTTCAGATAATCATTTTTAATTTTAGTTGTATTGCCTTCAGATAATCAAATCACTAAATGCAGTGTCTATAACTATCTGTACCTACTGAGACATACATCTGGTAAGTAGCTTTATATACTGCACAAGAGGTTATTTATTGGCAATAATGAAAACAGTAGGCATAAAGTTGTTGAGTTATACCACACAGTGATTAAAGAGACATTTGTATCCATAAAGAAAGAAAACAAGAATATTTTTTACTTCCTATAGGTAAAAACCAATAGAAGGTGATTCACTACTAACAGGTCTCTTTCCCTAAGTCTTCTTAGGTACTAGGTAATTCACAACTGTATTTTTTGAGTAACAGGCAACAAGACTATAACAGCAAGTGCTTCATTTGTTTCTCAGCCTGAGCCAAAACTAAGCAGCTACATGCTGGCACAGCTCTGTGAAGAAACCTGTAATTTATATTGCTTTCTAAGTGGTTTGAAACTCCCTATGGATTACTGGATTTTTGGTATATAAAGAAAAAGGCCTAAGTTGTAGAGTCAAGTCACCATGTTATTGACCAAATAAACATTTTAGAGTTTTCTTGAGAAATACATGCAAGTCTTGGAATTTCCCAAATATGTATTGTAATATTATTTTATAACGAGCTCTGTAATGAAATTTTCTGGAGTACATATTTTCCTTTGCAATAATCATGTAGGTAGATACTCATAGTTTTGCATACACAATGGGGTATTCCTCCATGGGCATGTTCAGTGGGGAGTAAGCAATCGCTTTTGTGCTTTGCAATAACCGATCCTGAGTGGACTCTTAGACTACCAGTTCCACTTGAGCTTCCCAAGGGTCTTGTACAGTTTGGAACAGACATCTGGAGAGATAAGGCGCAGGGAAACCATGGAAAGGATGTGTCTCTCAAATATGGCAGATACATACTTTCTTATTCAAGTTTCATCATTATTATCAGTGTAATGTTGAGTGAGTTTCTTAAATTCTCCTTTTGCCTCTGCTTCTTCAGCCTCCTAGTTAAATATGTAAATAGAAGAGATATAATCACATGGTTATACGAGTATGAAGGATGGTTGATGGATGGCAGAAATTATCTCCTTAGGAATGAATATTTTGAAGTTTTCAAAGTGTGATAGAAGTGTCTCAGAAACACCAGAGGCTCCTAATTTTTTTTCTTCCCATTCAGTTGAGATCCTAAATATGCATCATTTATTCTAGATAATCTTAGGGTAGCATTTTTTGAAGGCCTCCCATCACAACGCCCAGGATTCTCTGCATCAAAACATAACTGAACACAGGAAGAAGTAATTACCACATGTCACGTAAATCTGAGAGCTGCTAGCCTTACTCTATTTCTGTGAATGCACTTTAGCTAGTGTCATGTCTGTTTCTTGCTATACCTTAATTTTTTCTAAAACTCAGAATCTGCCTACTTAAGTAAATGAGAACTTACTAACTCAGTAAAGCTTACTTTGTTGTCCTGTGCTTCATATTGAATTCCTTTTCTTCTAGATCTTCCTCTACTTCTTTATTCCCACCTTGCTGATAGCTTGGTCATGATGCATCATCGTACAATTTGTGTACTGATTAAAGACACTTGCTTAAGGAGACAACAGGAGGTTAAAATCCCAACCTTCATTCATCTTACCAAGCAATGTTCCCAGGAGCAGGGGTATGTGTTTGTAAATTGTACAATTAGATATAGAACAAGTAGCTAGGTAGACAACCTGAATATTTTACTTTGGGGTGAGGAAAAGTAACCAAGAACCATGATTTCACAATTAAGAAGAAGAAAACAAAAAAAGAAAGCTTAAAATGACAAAGGACAAAAAGGACTAACTTATTTTAAAAACATGTCTATATCTGCACCGTGTTTGTGTCTATTTGATGCTAAGTGTTATTGAGTCACTAAGAAAACTTTTATAGAATTTCCAAGGAGCTGCTGGTGGATTTGAACCACTGACCCTGTGGTTAACAGAGTGCCTATCCTACAATGGCACACCAGGACTCCATTTGTACCTATGCTGTTGTTGTTAAGTGTTGTCAAGTCGGATCTGACTCATAGTGACCCTGTAGAGGGTTTCTCAGGAGTTGCTGGTGGGTTTCAACTGCTGATCTTGTGGTTCATTGTCCAGTTCTGATTGATCCAAAGAACCATACCAGGATTCCATTATAGAAAAAGATGTATCTGTAGCTAAATCTTTATCAATATCTATAGACATTTCCATTCTATATGATCATAATGTACAGTTCACTAAATTGATGGGTGTGACGCCTCTAGACATGGTCTTTGTAATTTTTACCAAATGACTTTTTCTTGATGGGTCTTGGTAAGAGAAGGTGGGGGAAGATGGTGATAGAATTATCACAATCAATTGTGATTAACTGTTAATAGGGCTAGTTAGAGTGACTGTAAAACTTTGGGTCTCTAACATGTGGTGGTGGTGTGCTATGGAGTCAGTTCCAGTGCATAGTGATCCTGCATAGGGTTTCTGAGGCTGTAAATCTTTACACGAGCAGAAAGCCTCATCTTACTCTTGTGGAACAGTTTGTAAGTTTGAACTGGTGACCTTGAGGTTAGCAGCCTGACTCATAACCCTGACACTACCGGAGCTCCTTAAGGATTGGTTAATTCTGTAATTCTGTTGGGTATAAAATGAGCCACCTCAGCAACAGTAGAGAGGAAATCTCACTACCATCAAAGGAGAAGGGCCAGGATACAGCATGTCATTGGACCCCAGTTCCCTGAGCATTGAACTTCCTCAATCCAGGAAATGGAGTTGTGACAACGAAAGAGTATCAGAGGAGTGGTAGCAATGGAACCAATAGCAGTAGACACAGTGGAGAACTTCCAGGCCTACATAACAAGTAACACTGAGTGCCTTTAGGAAAAAGGATTGCATGTGGAGTGGGGGTACCTCCAGACATTTAACTGAGGGAGTTTGGTTTGCTGAGCTGGATCTCAGCCCCTTCAGACTGAGGTTTATGGCATAATTGCATGCCCTTTGGGCATTTATTGACAGTACTAGAGGAGCTTTGTAACATACTCTGAGCAGACCTGTGGGCATGGCTGGAAAGAGGCTGTCCTGATCAAAGAAATGATTCATGAGCATTTCTGAATGGTAACCTATTAATTTTCTTAAGAAAGTCCATAATCATGAGATGTTGTTAGGCGCTATCGAGTTGGTACTGATGAATTGATACTGACTCATATCAACCAATGTGATGCAAAAGAGAATGAAACACTGCCTACTCCTTCACCAATCTCACAATCATTGCAACACTCGAGCCCATTGCTGATAATGCTGTGCCAATCCATCTCATTGGTTGTCTTCTTTTTTTTTTTTTGCCGACCCTCCACTTTACCAAGCATGATTTCCTTCTCCGGGGATTGTTCCCTCCTAATAATATATCTGAGTGTGACAGACAAAGACTAGACATCCTGGCTTCTAAGGAGTATTCTGGCTGTACTTGTTCCAACACAGATTTGTTTGCTCTTTTGGCAGTTATAATACTTTTCATATTCTCCTCCAAAAACATAACTCAAATGCATCAATTCTTCTACAGTCTTCCTTATTCATTGTCCATTAATAAGTAAACATAAGGGTGGTCTGTGAATTCTGTGTGGTCATTGTAATGAATTATCAAACCCAACTGAGAAGTAAAGAATGTTATGAAAAGGATGGTTAGTGTCAGAACTGGGAAGGAAGTTTGGAGGGTGGAGGCATGTTTGACATCAAACTCATTGGACTGATATTGAGTCTTGGACTGATACTGATCTTAATTCTGCTTCCCCCTTGTGAAGTCAGAGGAGGTCTGACGTGTCCTCAAACATTTTACATACAGCTTCGTTGTTCATTCTTTTTTTCTCATAAATGAACCAAATGAGGACTTCGGAAAGATGAAAAGTCATAGACTTATGATAGTTAAAACTCAATTCCTTGGGGCCTCTGCAAAATGTTACTGCATGTTTACTCTTTGGTGGATATCAGTAATATTTGTACAAAATTTACCTATCAAGCCATGTATATGCTATGTTGTTGTTGTTAAGTGCCGTGGAGTCGGTTCCGACTCATAGTGACCCTGCACAGGGTTTCCAAGGCTGTAAATCTTTACGGGAGCAGAACACCTCATCTTTCTCCCGCAGAACCGCTGGTAGTTTCGAACTGCTGACCTTGCGGTTCACAGCCCGATTCGTAACCACTACGCTACCAGAGCTCCTTATATATGCTATAAGGAAAGTAAAATATTTAAACCTTTAACTGCATGGTGAACTATCAGAATTCGGAATTAACTGGTAGGACTTAACTGGTAAGAATCTCATAAAAAATATTTCACACATTCATAAAATAATGAAAATTAGGTTTGAGCCATTTGATGTTTTGAAATGTGGAATTTGGCTTGCAGATAGGATCCTTTTACTCAAACTATGAAAGTTACTGCATAGAATTAAAGAATAACATCTAAAATTTCCTATATTTGGCAACATTTTTACATATTTTGTGAGCAGACAAGGAAAACACTTCCAGATTAATAGATTTAACTAGAGGGATTCATCATTCTTTCCCAACTCTGGTTTATAGGATACCATTTACAAGTAACAAAAGGGAACTTTAACCCATAAATATTGAAGGTCCTGAGATTAAGAATTTTCTCCTCATGTACCATAGCCACCGTAGTGTCCCTGATGCAGTAATTTCAGAATGAATGAGTTATACTGATAGGAAAAGGCCTCCTGATGTGGCACTTGTAGGATAAGCGCAGGACCGCAAAATCAGTTTGAACCACAAGGTCAACAGTTAAAACTCATCAGTCTCTCCTTGTAAACCCTATACTGGGTCAGAACCAACTCAACGGCACTTAACAACAACAACAATATAAAGGGTCCCTTTACTTTTTATTTCATAATCTCTGACAAACCTATGATATATTTAGAACAACTACTGGCCTGTTTGCTCTGAAATTTCCTTTTTATGCTTATTCAGGTGAAGCAAAGATGACTTTGACAGTTTTACCTGCTATTAAAAGTGGCACTACCCTGACTGATACTAAAAATGTTCAGTTGTTGTTAAGTGCTGTCAAGTCAGTTTTGACTCATAGCAACCCTGTAGAGTGTTTCTGAGGAGCTGCTGGTGAGTTTGAACCAACAACCTTGTGGTTCAAACTGACCTCTGATCAAGTGAGTTATCATACAGAGCCCCACCAGGACTCCAAAACAAGAGGTACAATACAAAATGCTGGGATATTGGGATGATTTACACCTATCCATACACCATAGATTTCGATGTGTGGATCATGACAAGCTATGGACAACATTGCGAAGTATGAGTATTCCGGAACACTTAATTGTGCT
>NW_006408753.1:1493387-1506341 GCF_000296735.1 Chrysochloris asiatica
TATATGAAGAAAAACATAGCATCAGGATTGGAGGAAGACTCATTAACAAGCTACGATATGCAGATGATACAACCTTGCTTGCTGAAAGTGAAGAGGATGTAAAACATTTACTGATGAAGATCAAAGAACACAGCCTTCAGTATGGATTATATCTCAATGTAAAGAAAACAAAATCTTCACCATTGGATCAATAAATAACATTCTTATCATTGGAGAAAAGATTGAAGTTGTCAAGGACTTCATTCTTCTTGGATCAACTATCAATGTTCACGGAAGTAGCAGTCAAGAAATCAGATGATGTATTGCATTAGGCAAATCTGCACAAGACCTTTAAAAGTGTTGAAGAGCAAAGATGTCAACTTGAGGACTAAGGTGCCCCTGACCCAAGTCATTGTATTTTCAATTACCTCACATGTATGCAAAAGCTGAACAGTGGATAAGGAAGACCATAGAAGAATTGATGCTTTTGAGTTTTGGTGTTGGAGAAGAATATTGAAAGTGCCATTGGCTGCCAAAATAGCCAATAGATCCATTTTGGAAGAAGTACAGCCAAAGTTATCCTTGGAGACAAAGATGGCTAAACTTTGTCTCTCATACTTCAGACATATTGTCAAGAGGGACCAGTCACTGGAAAAGGATATCATGTTTAGTAAGGTGGAGGGTCAGAGATAAAGAGGAATACCCCCAATGAGATGGGTTGGGCAAGTTTCAGCATCGATGGACTCAAGCGTGGCAACAGTAGTGAAGTTGGCCCAGGATCAGGCAGTATTTCGTTCTGCTGTACATAAGGTTGCTATGGGCTGGTACCAACTCGATGGTACCTAACAACAACAACAACATACACCATAGAGAACTGTGAAAACTCACTACAAAATGCATCAAAAAGATTTCTTTTTAAAGAAAATCTGTCTTTGGAAAATGAAAGGAGAAACTTCCCACTAATTATTTATAGCAAATTATTCATTAAATTATTAAGCAAAATTTCACATCCTTCTACGTTTGTACAGTTAATTACAGATTTATTGTCATTACAGCAGACAACATATTTTATGAAAGCAAAGAGAAAGATTTTGACTTTTCCTGACATATTCTTGAAAACTATAACATATATTGAAAATGTTTAGAATGACTTTAATTTTGTATTTGTATGCTGGAGGCAAAAATGAATACTTCTGAAGATTCATCCACATGTACACTATTTCACAAAATATACACATTAATTTTTATTTTCTGAAAACTGCTTCCTTCTAGATGAAGTTGATATTTCCTCAGAAAACTCAATAGGCACTTGAGATATTCAAAATATTCGGACTGGATTTTTACCATAGTTTTATTTCACAGGGAAAAACAGAGACTTCAGGTGATTAACATTGATTTAAAATGTTTTGATAATAAAAGAAACTATAAAGCAATGGGCAGTGTTGAATTATGACCTGTAGATCTTTTACCAGTAGCTGCTGAATAGTCCATTCTATGCTGAGTCTGTAAACAACCTTGAGATGTGGATACATATGGGATTGATGATAAAAATTCATGTTATAAGAAAGAAAAATAACAAATAAATGAAAGCAATGAGGATATCCAAAGTCTCTAACACTAAATAAAATAAAATAAATTGCATTTATCATTTCATTGCTATCAATTAAGTGCAGTGGCTCTTATTAAAAGGTTTTCTATAAGTCTCTACTTTCTGTAAATTGTAAAACATCTGTAAATCTTTAATTTATTGAATGATGAGTTGGTAAATGCACCAAATTTTATCAATGATGCTTCCTGACAGATATTTTTGTTACTATTGATAAGTGCCATTGAATCAGTTCCGACTCATTTTGACCCTGTATAGGGTTTTGAAGGAACAGCTGGTGGTTTGGGTTTTGAAGCTTTTTTATTGAGAACTGAGTGATATTTACATGGGAGAACATCGGTTTTGCATTCCACTAATCATATTTTATTTCATTGCAATGATTACAATCCTCTCCATGCACCATTGGTTAACAGTATTTGCCTCTATTCCCTCTTTTTAAAAACAATCACTTTTACATGTAGGGAAGTTCAGTTATTGCGTTTACTTTTTTAAAAAATTTTTATTGTGAATTGAATGATAGTTTACATGGGAGAACGTTGGTTTTATATTATAGTTTCATTGCAATGATTACAATCCCCTTGGTGCATCATCATTCAACAATATTTGCTTCTATTCCTTCTGTATTTTTTTTCTTTTCAGCTGGTCATTTTGAACCACTAACACTGTAGTTCAAACAGAACTTTTGGTTCAGTGCCATACCAGGATGAGTGAATTTTAAACAAAGCTTCTGAGGAATGAGCACTTCAATTGTACAAAGAACAGAGCACAGTTAAGTGAACTTAACTGTGAACTTAAGTGAAACAGAGATAAATTGTTTGGATTGTGTGATCTTTGTGCTTCTTTCCTTATAGAATTGATCAACTTCTACAATTACACTAGAATATTATGAATACTCTCTGTGATCACAATTTCTGTGAACCCATCTTAGAATAAAAGTTCTAAATTTTTGAAATAAGTCTTTAAAAAGAGAAAACTGAAAATGTCAATAAACTGGTATATCCACCTATTAGTTGATGGAAATATCTAAATCTGGCAGGTCAAGAATCACATACAAATTTAGTTAATCATAAATAGACTGGGTAGTTTACTCCCACATGTACACAGCATGAACCAAATATCAAGTTGTATGATATAATAAATTCCGCTACATTTTGTGCAAGTTAATTTAAATTTTTGTTGAAAAAGCTACGTATTGAATGCCAACCCCATGGTTACAAGATTGAAAAGTTCAGAAGAACAAAATAAAATAGCAAGGCTTTGGGGGAAAAAAAAAGAATTTTATTATGTTGGAAATCTGCCGCAATGTGTCTTAATTTTGCTGCTGACATGTATAGGAATTAAGCACTGTCAGAGTAAGAACTAGAAGTCCAGAAGTCAGGATCTGCTTTTGATAAAAGAACATATTGTTGCTGTTGTTATTGTTAAGTGCTATCAAGTTGGTTCACACTCACTGTGACCCTATAGAGGGTTTCTGAGGAGCAGCTGGTGAGTTTGAACTACTGATCTTGCACTTCAAACTGTAGTCCGGTGGGTAGACACCTTGAAATGCAGTGAAACAAATATGTATTCTACTTTTTAGTAGGGGCAGTAGACTAAATTGCACATTGTTTCAGAAGCTCTCATACCGTTTAGTTGAACCTGGACCAAACATTCCAGTCTCCTTTTGTTTTTGTTTTTGTTTTGTTTTGTAAACAACAAAGTGTTGCTGGGATTGTCCTCAGTGAATCCTAAGGTGCATCTTTTTTTGTTTTTTGAAGCCCCTTAGAGGCCTACTACAGTACCAAGCACAGGGTTTCAATATGTATTTGTTGAATAGAACAATACTTTACCTCCCTCTCAAATTAGGTTGACAAAGAGACTTTGCAAATAATAATAATTGTCATTGTTGTTAAGTGCCATTGACTCTATTTTGACCCACAGTGGCATTAGGCACAATATAACTAAACACTGCTCTGCCCTTCATCATCCTCAAAAACAGTGTTATACTCAACCCCATTGTTCTTACCACTGAAACAATCTATCTCCTTGGAGTCTTTGTCTTTTTCACTGGTCCTCCACTTAACCAAGCATGATGCCCTTCTCTAGCGACTGGTCCTTTCTGATATGACCAAAGTATAAGAGACATAGGGAGCATTCTGGCTGTACTTCTTTCAACACAGACTTGTTTGTTCTTCTGGCACTTCGTGGTACTTTTAATATACTTCTCCAACACCATAACTCAAGTACATCATTTCTTCTACAGTCTTCCTTATTCATTTTTCAACTTTCACATTCATATGAGGCAATTTAAAACACCGTGTCTTGAGTCAGGCACACCTTAATACTAAAACTGAAGTCTTTGTTCTTGAATACTTTAAAGAAGTCTTGTGTAGTAGATTTTCAATAAGTTGTTTGATTATTTTGACTAATGTTTCCATGAGTGTTGATAGGGGATCTAAGCAAAATGAAGTTTTTTACAACTTCAATCTTTTCTCCATTTATCAAGATGTTTTTTATTGGTCCAGTGGTGAGGATTTTTGTATTCTTTACATAAAGCTGAAACCCAACTAAAGACTGTTATTTGATCTTCATCAGTAAGTATTTTAAGTCCTCTTCAATTTCAGCACACAAAGTTGTATCCTCTGTATATCACATGTTGTTAATGATTCTTCCTCCAATCCTGATTCCAGGTTCTTCTTAGTATAATGCAGTTTCTCAGATTATTTGGTCAGCATTCAGATTGAATAAGTATGGTAAAAGAATGCAACCGTGGCCCACAACTTTCCTGATGCTAAGCCATTCAGTACACATTTGTTCTGCTAGAACAATTGTTTCTTGGCCTATGAACAGGTTCCTCATGAGCACAGTTAAGTGCTCCAGAATGCTCATTTTCTGCAATGTTGTCTGTAGCTTGTCATGACCCACACAGTCGAGAGTCTTTGCATAGTCAATAAAACATTAGGTAAACATCTTTCTAGCATTCTCTGTTTCAGCCAAGAGCCATCTAAAACCATCCCTCCTTCCACATCCTCCTCTGAATCTGCCTTTAGCATCTGGTAGTTCCCTGTCAATATACTTTTGTGTGTGTGTGCGTGGAAAAGTTCAACTATCTTTTAATTCCATTAGATTTTTGAAGCCCAATTCACAATGCGTTCAATTTACTATGAACTGCACTTAAGACCAATTTTCTTTTTTGGCTTATTTTTAGTAATATGTACTACATACAATGTTGCAACACATAGTTTGTAGATGTTGTCATTCTCATACAAACCTCCAGAGAAACAGAGATCGAATTTATAAGAATACTGGCAATTACATGCAATAATAAACACCAAAAAGTAAAACACCCAAATTGAGGTATTCAACTTATGTCAGAACCAACTTACAACAGAATTCTTGGACGTCCAATGAGGACCCCTAGTTAGATACATGGGTATATCCAGCAAATTCAAAGGACAAGCTAGTGATTACTTTGACAGACACAGTGAGCACTGGTGGCTCAGTGGTAGAATTTCTGCTGGCCATGTTAGAGACCTACAAACCAGCACAGAACTGCTTGTTGCACAGAGAGAGACTAGGAAGAAAGCCCTGCTGATTTACCTCCCAAAACCAGTCAAGTGAAACTATGAGTCACAAGAGTCCATCTCCTTGGTACACAGGGCAGTGTTCCATTCCAACTGTCAATGTACTTTTGCAGACTTTCTTGAATGATTTTTTGAAAAAACATACTTGCATGTGATATTAATGATAATGTCCAATGATTTCCACATTCAGTTGGATCACCTCTCTTTGGAAAGAGCACAAATATGATTTTTTTAAAATCAATCAGTTGACCAGGTAGCTATCTTCCAAATTTCTTGGCATAAAGGTGTGAGTGCATCCAGTGCTACATCAGTTTGTTTAAAGATTTCAATTAGTATCCCATTAGTTTCCTGAGCCTTGTTCTTTGAAAATGAGTTGAGTGCACCTTGAACTTCTTCCTTCAGTACCACTGACTCTTAATCATATGCTAGTTCTTGAAATGGTTCATCATCTGCCATTTCTTATTGATGTAGTGACTCTGTACTGCTTCCGTCTTCTTTTGATGTTTTCTGCATCATTCAATATTTTGTACATAGAATCCTTCAATACTGTGTCCATAGAATCAATCAATATTGCAAGTTGAGTCTTGAATATTTTTCTTCAGTATTTTTCAGGTTGAGAAATGCTAAGTTTGTTCTTCTCTTTTGATTTTCTAACTCCAGGTCTTTGCAAATTTCATTATAACACTTGATTTTGTCTTCTTGAGCTGCTCTTTTAAATTTTCTGTTCATCTCTTTTACCTACTCATCTCTTCTGTTTGCTTTAGAATCTCTACGTTGGACAGCAAGTTTCAGAGTCTCTTCTGAAATTCATCTTAGGTTTTTCCTTCTTTCTTGTCTTCATAATGACCTTTTATTTTCCTCCTACACAATGTGCTTGATATCATCCCACGGCTTCTCTGGTCTTTGGTCTTTAGCAACTTGTGTATCAAATCTGTTCTTGAGATGGTCTCTAAATTCAGGTAGGATATGTTCTAGGTCGTATTTTGGCTCTCATGGACTTAGATTATTTTTCTTCAGCTTCAGCCTGAACTTGCGTAGGAGCAATTGATGGTGTTATCTACAGTCTGTGCCTGGTCTTGTTTTGGCTAATGATATGGAGCTTTTCCACCATTTCTTCCCATAGCTGTCGTCAATTGATTTCTGGTGAGGTCCATGTGAATAGTCATCTTTTATGTTGTTTAATAAAGGTATTTGCAATGAAAAAGTCATTGGTCTTGCAAAATTCTACCATGCATTCTCCTGCAACATTTATATCATGAAAGCCATATTTTACAATTACTGATCCTTCCTCTTTGTTTCCAACATTTGCATTCCAATCGCCAGTAATTATCAACATATCTTGATTGCATGCTTGATCAATTTCAGACTGAAGAAGTTGGTAGAATTCTTCCATTTCATCATTACCAGATTTAGTGATTGGTTTGTAAATTTGAATAATCATGGTACAAGCTAGTTTTCTTAGTAGATGTATGGATATTATCCTGTCACAGAATTATACTTCAATACCGATCTTGAATGTTTGTTTTTATGATGCCTGTGATACCATTCCTCTTAAATTTGTCATTCCCAGCATAGTACATATGATTGTTAGATTCAAAATGGCCACTAAAGCCTAGCATATTGATCTGTATGCATTTCATTTCATTTTTGCTAATAAGTTATTTTCCTAGATTCACACGCCATACTTTCCATGTTCTGATTATTAATGGTGGTTCCTAAATCTTTACTCCATTTGTTTTGTACCAGTCAACTTTACTTTGTAGAGCCAGCTCTTCTCCAATTACATTTTAAGTGTCTTCCAATCTGAAGGGCTCATCTTCAGGTACTATATTGACACGATTCTAATGCTATTCACAAAAAATGAGGCTTTTTGCTCCTATAGAGACCTGAGAGTGTCTACTTTATGAATGGTTTTGCACACTGTTCCACACACACACAAGTCAGGAAGCAAAGCAGGGAGAAAGAATATTCAGTATTCTGGTGCTATCTAACAGTGTTCCACTGCTCTGTGTAAGTTTTTCAGTGGTTAAAAATTCAGAAGTATTTCACCTCTCCTTCATCCTGGTCTGTCTTAGTCTGGAAGCTCAGTTGAAACCTGTCCACATCGGGATATCCTGCTGGTATTTAAAATACTGGTGCCTTAGCGTCCAGCATCACAGCAACATGCAAGCCACCACAGTACAATAAACTGACAAATGAATGGTAATAATAATATTTGGGAGTAGATATTTTAAAGTACCGAGTTATAACTAAAATGTTATTTAGTTATAACTAAAATAACTAACCTTGTTCTTTTGTGTAATTATTCAGTCTTGTAAGTGCTTCCTTTCAGTTCACTTCATCTCTTCTTTTCTTCCTGACTCTTGTGTGTATATAACTAGATGGGTACATTATAAATAATTTTGCTCATGCTAACTGACTCCATGGCACATAACAACAACAACAATTGTATGCACTCATGTTGGTATCAACTCATAGTCACCTTGTATAGGGTTTTCTGGGGTCATAAATCTTTATAGGAGCAGAAAGCTTCCTCATTTTGTACATAAAACGAAAAAAAATAAAAAGAAGGAGAAATCAACTGTTGATTTAAATTCTTATCCGGAGGCCTTTCCTGCCTTTTGAATGACCTGAAGTCCATCATTCCAGAATTATAATCTGTTCCTATGGAACCAAGCATAAACAAGAACAATTTCAGAGCAAACAGGCCAGTATTTGGAATAATCACATACTTGCTGTTTTTAATAGAATATACTTTATTTTGGATATGTAATTTCTGCTCTGGTCACCATAGAGGGTTACTGTGGCAATTAAAATGAGAATATGTCTGCTATACCTAACAAACTCTAAAAATACTGCACTTCCGTTGAGTGCAATTAACTTTTCTTGTGATTATTTGTTTACAGCATAGATTGTATTTATGGTATATAAGGTAACCTTCAACCAAGTATGAAGGACAATGAAACCTCATTTAATTATATTTATTTGCCTAGTCTCTTTGGGTTGTTGTCTTCTTTAATTAGCTTCCTTGGAAACTAATATATAAATCATTTGCACTAGGATATGAAAATAAAGTTGTCATGGTTCAGCTTAATGTTTTGACTGGCATGTTTTACCAAGAGTGTGAGGGAAGCTCTCTGCATATGATAGAAGTACAGACAGAGACAGAGAGACAGAGAGAGAGAGAGAAAGGCAGAGAGAGAGAGAGAGGTTTATTATTAAGGAAATGACTTACAATTGTAGATTCCCAGGTCCCCTGCAGAAGAGATAGAACCTTTTCTGCAAGTCCATTATATTGAGAACAGGCCATACCCCCAAAGAAGTATACTATCAATTGATTAGTTGCTCATAGCCACTCATCAAAGTTAACGATGCCCGTATTAGGTTTCATCACAATAGGAATAAGCAAGTCTCAATTGTGAGTTCAAACACTGTGAATCCAGGACTAAACAAGTTGACACAGAATGCTATTACAGTCCACACTTGTCACTTTGATACCTGTAAATTATATGCATAATCTCTAAATAAAGAAAATTTTAAAGGCATAGTTGTGTCTAACATGATATAACTAAGACCTGCACAATCACAAATGTTCAGGCCTCATTTACATCTTATATGTTGCAAATGAGCAAAGCAAAAATATTGGAGGCACATATACAAAGCAAAATAAAATAAAAAACCCACATTCATTTAAATGTCCAAAGGGCACATTCTGCAAGCCAGCCTTCTTCCAGTAGCCAGATAACCTTACTCAGTCCATAGGCCAAGAGCTCTAAGATGCTCTCTCCATTCTACTGCCTCTGCCACCATCTCTGCTGTTGAAGCTTTTCCCACACTCTACTCATGCCCTTCCTTCTCGATGGTTGTGGGACCATCTTTTCCTGAAATGAAAGATTAACTATTTCCTGCTTTTATTTACATATTTCTACAATTAGTTTTGACAATCACAATTAATCCTAACAATTACTCACAATTGAAATAATAAAATTATAATAGTCAGTGGGGTTTCTCTCTTGTCCTCTCATTTTAAAACTAAGCACACTCATGAAAGCTTGTAAGCCAGCTACTTCATGCCTTTATAGCACCCCAGTTTTTGATAGCCAGTGTCTAAATTTCCTGTCCCTATCAACCCAGTAACTGACCAGACAAGCATGTTCCCTCATCTGAAGACTCTTCCATTCTTTAAGTAACTGCATGCATAAACAGAAGTCCAGTTCATCAAATTGTAGCAATTGGCACTTGCTCACAGTATCAAACATCTTTATGTCATCTGATACATTCTATTCACAAGTCAGCATTAATCATCAAAGCTAGATCAAATGGGTGCCAGATACAAGTTTGGGAGTTCACACACTCCTCCATGTACTTCAGACAACCTGGCACCTTCACTCTCAGCCCTAGTCCCCAGGGGCTCTGGAGTTCACACAACTCCCTTAATTTCAGACTAGTCAACCCTTCCTCTTCTATCTCTCATCTTAAGGTCATTAGGTCCAATGAAATACATTCAAAGTTAACCATGTCTTCATTGCTGCATTTCTCCCAATTCCACTCAGGTGGTCACCAGCGAGCTGTATTGGTCACCAGTGAGAAAATGGCTCACTGGTTCTCTTTAACTTTCATTTCTGGAAGGGGATTTTCTCTAATGAATACAGACCTTTATTGACTTGATATCTTCAATGTAAATAGCTTGCTAGAAATTGAAAAATAGTCCCCTTTTTTTTTCTCCATGAATCTCCTATTCTCTTAGCAGTTCTGGTTTGGTCTGCATGTCTTTTCAAATACAAATGTCCCAACTCTGAAGGAATCTGGGTGTGACTCAGTATTCTATCTAAGGCCCCATACTCTAAAAAGCTTAAACCAAAAAGTCTTATTTTTTTTTCCAGGCAACTTCTAACTCCCCTTTTAGCTCTCTGTAATCATAATTTACAATATTCATATCTATCACACATGCATGTCTATTTTATAAGAATAGGTAAGAGAAATCAGTATCCATAAGGCAGCCAAACACAGTAACCTTTTAAAATTCTTAAATTCAAACTTTTCTTCTCCCTTGGACTAATTAACCCCATCCATATGCATATGGCCTTGGGCCGCTGTAAAAGTGTATTCCAATAGGTCCTGTATCCCTATCTGCCATCATGTTTAACCAGCATGGCATCTGCTCTAGGCAACTCCAGAAACTTCTGCTCTCCCTGCTTAAGCACTTTATCCCTACATTCCTTTCAGCCATTGTTGTTGTTGTTGTTAATTGCCATCGAGTCGGGTCCGACCATTACAGGTAACAAAATCCAAACTATCAATCCAAAAGCTAAAAGTGTCACTTCCCATGTCTCTTACTACTTTCTCTTACAAAACCTCATCCTCCCTATGAGTCTGGAGCCAGTGCAATGAATTCTGCTCCTGATGACCTCTGCAAAAAACCACGTGGAGGCCATGGCTGACTTCCTCTGACTTCACAAGGGGGAGACACAATTTCCTGAAGTGGAGGTTAGGCATGCCTACACCCTATATCAGTGCCTTTAAAATTCATCAGAATTGAGAACAAATTTAGAAAGCTCATTGTTGTGATTTGTTTCTCTTACTTGACTCTTACTACCACATGTCTTAGGTTGGGTTTTCCCAAGAAGCAAATCAAGTGAAACATATATATGTATAACTATCAAGAGAAGTTTAATATCAAGGAATTAGGTTACAGTTGTAGAGTCCCAGGTCCCCAGAAGAAGAGAGAGAGCCTTTTCAATGTGTTCATTATGTTGGGAGCAGGCCACATTCCCAAGGAAACATCTGCTGCTCATAGCCGCTCATCAGAGTTATTTATGCCTGTGTTATGTTTTATCACCATGGGAGTACGCTCATCTCAACTGCCAACCCACTGAGAATCCTGCACTGGGAATCCTGGCCTAGTCCAGTTGACACAGTCCCCTATTAAAAATGGTGTCTTCAAAATAATTGGCATGATCACTGTCCTTGATCTGATTCAACATCTATATCTTCTTTATAAGGAAGAAACAGAAAGGCTTCTTTTTAAGTATTTATTTAGTGGGGGGTGGGGAATAGACAATTTTCAAGGAATGGGAAAAAAGGGGGAAGTATTTGTAGGGAGTCCTGGTGTATTATTGTAGGATAAGCACTGAACTTCTAACTGCAACATTGGCAGTTCAAACCTATATAGGGTTTCTATGAGTCTGAAATGATTTGATGACACTTAACAACAACAATTTGTAGGGAACAAATTCTGATTCTATTCTGCTACTTTGAGTAACATTTACTTACTGAATAATATGGCTTATGTTTTCCATTTTACTTCTCCCAAGGAAATTTTGTTATTTAACTTTCCGTGTGTTGCTCCTTATTTTTCAGTTCAATTATTATGTTCCTGATAAGACAGTACTGGAGAGAACACAACGTAATCACTTCCCTGAATAACTACATACTCTAGTGGGTATAACAAATGTACTAAGAGTTTGTTTGTTAATCTACATGTACTAAGGTTCTCAGAAAGTTCTCAGAAAAATAGCATTGGAAGTTAATGAAATTTTTTCATGACCTTTACAAAGTTCCTTTATACTAAATAGTGTTATCAAAGCAAATATTATAAATAATATTATTACTTTTGTTGACATAATTAATGTTATCATGATTATTCATATTATTACTACTTGAATAATGAGAATAACTCTGTTAAAAACACATTTCTCAAAGGATCTATACACTTGGTTCCAGTTCTAGGTCTGTAAAACAGCTACAGCTAGAACTCTCCTCAGGGATCCAGGAACCTTCTCTCTTGATTCTCTACTAGTCATAACATGTGTTTCTCATGGCTTAAGATAGTTGCTGGAACTCCATCCTTCCTTCCTTTAGTCTTCTCAATATAAAGGAAATTGTATGTCTCTTCTCTTTTAAGGAAAACTCTCTCATTGGTTAGAACTTATATGGTTACACTTAGTTGAAAGGAAGTTGAAGTAAAGTGTTTCAGTTGGACAGCAATGCTAAGAGTGATTGAAGATCAGGTTTCTGCACCAAAAGAGAAGAGAATGGATGTATAGTGGCTTTAGGGTATATGATGAATAATGTGTGTTTCAACTTGACTAGGATATGGTTCTGGATTATTCGGCAGACATTGGACTGATCACTTTTCCATAATGAAACCATGACCATGATATAATCTGATGTGATCAGTCAAACATGTGAACGAGGAGTGTCCTTGAGGGTATGGCCTGCCTCCAGTACTGGAGACTGTTAAGTGAGCATCTCCCTTTGTCCTAGCCTATCTGAATTTCTCTTATGTTTTGTTCTTATTATAAGTAGAACATATTGTCAATTTAAATTGAGAGGTGAATCGGGTCCCTGTTTAAATGTCATGGGGAATACAAAAATCCCAGATGGTATCATTAATCTTCTTGTTGAATAAGAATAAAGCAAATACTATGAACTTCAGAAAAAGACTTTGTGGAAAGTTTCCCATGTTTTTCCTACAAATAGAAAATTCTGTGCAAAATATCAAGTGACTGCTCTGAATGTAAAATTAACTATCCATATACTATCATTCCTGAGGACAAGTACAGTTATATATATATATATATGTTTATACATATGTGTATGCATATATGTGCATGCATAAACACATAAAAATATATACACATACTTGCACACATATCAATATCTTCATGTGTGAGGATTGTTGTTGTTGTTATGTGCCATGGAGTCGGTTCCGACTCATAGCAACAGGGTTTCCGAGGCTGTGAATCTTTATGGGAGCAGAAAGCCTCATCTTTCTCCCACGGAACAGCTGGTAGTTTCAAACTG
>NW_006408753.1:1507345-1520148 GCF_000296735.1 Chrysochloris asiatica
TTGGCCCAGGATCAGACATTGTTTTGTTCTGCTGTGCATGGGGTCGCTATAAGTCAGTTCCGACTCGATGGCACCTGACAACAACAACAGCATGCCACACCCTTGGAGTCTCTGTAAATGAGATCAGGGTGGTGACGGGATTAAGGCTGGTGTCTACCACTCTTAATCCTCTCATTTGTTTATCACATCAAGTCACATGACGGGGGATAGCTTTATCTCAACTACCAAACCATGAGCATTCTAGCAGTCAAGTTGACACAAAACCTTAACTATTACAGGTTGTTGTTGTTGTTAAGTGCCATCGAGTGGGTTTCAACTCATAGTAACCCTGTATAGGGTTTCCTAGGTGTGGCTGGTGAGTTTGAATCACCAATCTTGCTGTTTAAACAGATCTTGTGGTCTTATCATAGAGTGAAAATACCACCTTCAGAAATGTATAGATCTATGTGATAGTTGGAGTCCTGTTGTGACACTGTGGATTAATGGGCTGGACTGCAAAGTCAGTTTGAACTGTAAAGTTGGTAGTTCAAGCTAACCAGCCACTCCTTGGAAACCCTATAAGGGCACTTAACAGGCTAACCTTTCCCCCAAACAATGCTTTATTCTTCAATTTGCATCACACAAAATGGCAGTCGTGGCATACTGGAGAGATCAAAGTAGTGTTCCTTTCTAATGTTCTCTGAGTTTGGAGAACAAGATAAAGTCTGAAAGGGGAAGATAAGGGCTGTAGGGTGGAAGGGGTAATATTTCTCCATGACATTCTCATAGGACAGCCCTTGCTACCCTTGAAGAATGAGCTGATACATTTTCATGATGGAAGAAAAATACCTAGATGTAATATTCCTGGCCTTTTTCTCATCAATGTAGTTTTCAGTGTTTTAAAAAGTTTTTAATAATAGGTCCCAAGTTCATCCTGTGTCCTTTGTGAAAATCTATGCTTATTCCTTTGGGGAAAAAAAGCAGTTGCCATAAACTTCTGGGCTGACCTCTCAGCTTTGAGTTACCTGAACCAGCAGATCCCCTCAGAAGCTTAAATGTTTTGTTTATAATAAACCTGTGCATATATGAACTGGAACCCTACTAGCAAAACTTTTTTACTTACTCTCATAGCTGTCTATCTTTCTGTCTGTCTGTCTGTCTGTCTGTCTATCTTGAAGACAGACAGGTGTGGTGTAGTGACTAAAGCACTTGAATGCTAACCAAACCCCCAGCTATTCCACAAAAGAAAGATATATCACTCTCTTCCTGTAAAGATTTACAACCTTGGAAACCTTATAGAGAACTAGCTAGATGGTTGTTGGTGGTTGTGTGCCCCCTAGCCACTCTGTATTGGGTTTCTGAGGCTGTAATTCTCTACCAGAACAAAAAACTTCTTTCTCCCTAGGAGTGACTAGTTGATTGGAACTATGGACCTTGTGGTTTAGCTGACCAGATACACACACACACACACACACACACACACACAGATATATATGGTATTGTAGTGGTTACAGTTGGGCTGCTAACTTCAAGGACAACAGTTTGAAGCTACCAGCTGTTCCTTGGGACAAACATGAAGCTTTTTGCTCCCATAAAGATGTACAGCTTCAGAAACCCTATACAGGGTCTCTATGAACCCACTCCACAGCACATAATCCACTCCACAGCACATAACCAACCAACATTTAAATATGTGTGTTGGTGAATGCCATCAAGTCGGTTCTAACCCATAGCGCCACACCAGGACTCTTTATATATACGTTGCTGTTGTTAAGTGCTGTCAAATCGATTCTGACCCATAGCAACCCTGCATAGGGTTTCCAAGGCGCAGCTAGTGAGCTTGAACCACTGACCTTGCAATTCAAGTGACTTTGCAGTATGACACATTAGCCCACAGCGCCACACCAGGACTCCTCCTTATATACATGTGTGTATATATGTATGTATATGTATATATGAGTCTAGACTGTAAATCAGTTTGAACTGATTTGAACAGAATATGATTAGGAATAAAATGTTCTACTTTTGTGTGACCTTTTCTTTCAACTAAGAATACATTCTCATTGCCCTGCTTGGTAATTTTGTTATTCGGATTCATTTATATACGTATTCAGAAATATTTGTTGTTGTTAAGTGCTAGTGAGCCGGTTCCAAGTCATAGAAACCCTGTATAGGGTTTCCAAGGAATGACTGGTGGGTTTGAATTGCAGACCTTGGGGTTAGAAGCCCTGTGCTTCTCTTACAGTGCCACACTGGGTATCCCAGAAATACTTAGTGAGTTTCTTTGTATGACTGTCTCTGGTAGATACTAGAGACACCTAGCAAACAAAAGGGAAACATCTGGCCTCTTCTTGTGTACTAGCTAGTTTGAAAAATATTAATTGAAATAATACATGCAAAGCAGTTAGCACAGTTCTTGGACTGCAGTAAACATGAACACTATTGGCTGTTCTTTTGGTTGTTTGTGAAATTATTTGGTGATTTCAGAATAAGATTCCTTGGAGTCTTAAAACAGTTGTAATAGTGTATCTGTTTTGAAGCAACTGTTATTTTCCAGCTAATTAGAATACAGGTTGCTGTTGTGAATTGCCCTGTTGTTATTGTTGTGAAGTGCTGTCGAGTCAGTTCCGACCCATAGCGAAATCCTGTATAGGCTTTCCGAGGAGCAGCTGGTGAGCTTGAACTGCCGACCTTGCAGTTCAAATGGCTTTGCAGTCTGGCGAATTAACCCACAGTACAACACCAGGACACCGTGAGTTGCCTTAGTTGTTAAATGTTGTCGAGTCAAATCTAATTAATGACCACCTATGTAGACAGAATCGGGCTGCTAACCTCAGGGACAGCAGTTCAAAACTACCAGCTGTTCCGCGGAAGAATGATGAGGTTTTCTGCTCCCGTAAAGATTTACAGCCTCAGAAACCGTGTACAGGGTCGCTATGAGTCAGAACCGACTCCACGGTACATAACAACAACAATGTAGACAGAATGAAACACTGACAGGTCTGCACTATCTTCTGCACTTAACAATATGTTTGAGTTCATTGTTGTGGTCACTGTTGTATTTTGAATGCTTTCAAATCTAGGGTCTCCTTCAAGTACTATATAGAAAACATGCTATTGTGACTGGTAAGATTTTCATTGGCTAAATTTTGGAAGTAGATTGCTAGACCTTTCTCTTCTGTCTTAGTCTAGAGGCTCCTCTGAAACCTATCACATGTGACTCTGCTGTTACTTAGAATACTGGTGTCATAGCTTCCAGAATCACAGAACATGCCAGTCACTAAAGAACAACAAACTGAAGGATGGATGGTGGATTAGAGACAGTACCTAACTAGATGACATACATACAAAAATCTGAGATACATTGAATCTAACTTATTCAAAGTTCATTATTCTATCTGTTTCATTACTTTTCATACTTGACTAAATATAAATACATGGTAGAATGGATTATTTTAATTTTTAATCAAAGGCAAAATTTTAAAAAGCTTGGGACACATAATTCTCCCATCAGAAATACTTTAAATACTTAACTCAAGTGTGCTACTTCATGCTTTTGATTAAGGAGATATCTTTGATTCATGTTCCTGTTACCAGGAATTATATACTTTATTAGTTCAAGACTCCTTTCATTACATTAGAATTAGATAGCATTTTATTTAATAAAGTAATTTTATGTTAACTTAATGGTGTAAGTACATAGATTGTGTTAGCATTATAATACATCTCATGACCTACCTTGTTTATAGTTTGATAATTATAAAATAAAATGTAATCACCAAAAACAATGAAAATAAACATTGCCAATGTATGTTTATTTTTCTCTCTTTCCAAATTTAGGAAGTAATATTTATGTGGCTTTAAATTTATTTTACATGTTGTAGGAAAAATGACAGATCCAGTATGTAACATAGTTTAACATCTAGATAAAACTTTTAGGGGAAAAATAGAGACACAATTAATATTTTATGGTCTTTATTATCTGCTGTTAAATAAAGGTTATGTCATAAAATTATTGATGGGTCAGATCTTTATTTTAAATCACATGAAATAGTGGGCAGATTTTTGTCTCAATGTACAAAAATATAGAAAAAACTATATTTTATTACTGAATATACTTGCACAATTCCTCATAATTATAATAGAGTTATTGTGTGACTGATAATAAAAGTCTTATTGTCTGGACTATATATATATGTATATACATATACATATACATATACATATATATACATCATTAGTATTTTAATTAAAATACAATGTCTGTTTTTCTTTTTACATAGGAGGTAGAGCATGAATCATTTGTACCTGACTGGGCTAGTGGCTAGCCTAAACCACTGCCATCTAGCTGATTTGGATTCATAGGGACCCCATGTAAGGTTTTAGAGGTTGCAATCTTTACAGGAGCAGAAAGCCCTCTCTTTCTCCCACAGTATTGCTGGTAGATTTGAACGGCTGATCTTCTGGTTAGCAGGCTAACTCATATCCCAGCTTCTCAGTGATTATCCTATTGTTGAACGTCATCAAGTTTGGTTCTGACTCATAGTGACTCTATATAGGATTTCCAAATGTAACTGGTGGGTTTGAACAACCAACTTTGTGACCTTGTTACCATTCCAGTGCTTATCCTATAGCACTACACCAGGACTTGTAGCTAGCCTAGAGCGTCATTAGTCATGGGAGTACCCATACTGGTCTTTGCATTCATTAGTTGGTACTCTTTTTGGACTTTAAAGCACAGAATTATTTGAGAATATTTCAATGGAAAATGAAAGCAATATGAATAAAATTTAAATTAATCACATACCACATAAATAATGTATTACATTTTTGTCTCCTTTAACCATCGTTCTCCTTAACTACTAATGTTAATAGCTTATGAGCTATTAAGTAGCAATAGTATGTTGTGGAGTCTATTTTTTGAAACCCAAGCAACATTTACTGTTTGCATTTTAGATGACAATTTTAAATTAGCAAAACCTACATGTAATTCTTTTATTAGGAAATTAGAAACTAAGAAATTGAATATATAAAATCAAGTATAATAGAAAAGAATACAAAATGTATAGTACTTATTGATGTATTAAACTATTGGAAAATTCATAACTGATTATAATGTATGCAGTTTGTGAAAACCTTTGTTTAATCACCAATATCACCTTTTAAGGATTTGTAAAATTCATTCGAAATATCAACAAACAGAAGGAGAACTGAGCCCTTGTCATGGTCCCAGTAGCGCTCTCTCTCTCTCTCTCATGTTTTAAATGGTTTTCTGAATTTCACACATGTTCCTTTCTGTTTAATCACTTTCTTTTCTCGGCATTTACATTTCTATGCTAGATACAAGGAGTCCCTCAGAGACTACATGCATTTACTTAAGTCATTTGATAGTACAAAAAGTTTCCTGAATACACTGCTCTACTCTTGTGTTTCGGTTTTGCTCAAACTATTATGCCATTGGCAGCAAATATTTTTCTGTGTTTGGGACACTTATTTCAACTACTTTTAGGCATAATAACGTTGATAGCTCATGGATATCTTAAATTAAAAAATCAAACTTTAGTTTGAATTGCATTTTATAATCTTTTAAATCTACTATTTAAAAAAATTATATAAAAATGAAATTTACATTTAAATGAAGATCAAATATAATATGAGGGAATTTCAAAAGGTTTGTGGAAAAACGAAGTTAAAAGATAACTGAATTTTCCCTTGAACTTTCTGAAGTCTCCTTGTAACTCTAAGCCTAGGCAAATTTTATTGTGCAAGTGATAATACAAGCCTTAAATTTAATCACGATTTTAATAACAAGGAGCTCTGGTAGTGTAGTGGTTACGAATCGGGCTGCGAACCTTAAGGTCAGTGGTTCGAAACTACCAGCTGCTCCGCGGGAGAAAGATGAGGCTTTCTACTCTCGTAAAGATTTACACCCTCGGAAACGCTGTACAGGGTCGCTATAGGTCGGAACCGACTCGATGGCACTTAATAACAACAACGTTTTTCATAAATAGTAGGCAAGAAATAGGTAGGCAAACTGTGGCAAACATTTAATTTCTATCAGATAATTAACCACTGGAACCTGAGAGACACTTCTTCTGAACAGATTTGATATTATCCAGTGGTAATGCTACATTAGGCCCCTCCTAGGAGAGTCCTGATGTGGTGCTGTGGGTTAATGGCCTGGACAATAAGGTTGGTTTGCACCATAAGGTCACTGGTTCAAGCTCATCAGCAACTCCTCGGAAACCCTATATAGGGTTGCTATGGGTTGGAACTGACTCGATGGCACTTAACAACAAACAATAAGGAGGGTCATTTATGCCAATGCAAGAGTTTCAAATAATTGTTTCTCTCAATGTTTCAGAATTGTGGAGTTGAAAAAGAGTACTAAAAATAGCAAGAACTTTCAGAAGAATAACCAAATATGTCATTAGATGAAATGAGGATTTGTCATTAGATGAAGTGAGACTTTGTCTCTCCTACTTTGGGTATGTTATCAGGAGGGATAAGTCCCTGGAGAAGGACATCATGTTTGGTAAAATGAATGGTCAGCGAAAAAATAGGAAGACTCCCCAAAAGATGGGTTAACATAATGACAGAGGATACCACAGGATCAGGCAGTGTTTCATCCAGTTGTGTGTAGGACCACTAGGAGTCAGACTTGACAGCACTTAACAAAAATGTGTCTCCCGCTTATCTCCTGCCTTCCTCTTCTCTCACAATTGCTGGATTTAAATGTGCCTGGCTCTACATACACTAAACAGCCATTCTGTTAAATTCACTTTTGCCTTTTGCTGAAACTAGAGTGGTTGAGAATAAGTTCTAGTATTGGTTGCAGACCTTTTTGTGCCATGACACAGTCCTCCAATAATTAGGGATTTTTTTCCATTTCTTATTCAGGGGATAAAATATGATCATAATAGTAAGTCAGAAAGTATTTCTACAAAATCATTGAAGCCTACATTACATGAAAATACCAAAATGTAAAGCTACTGTTTCTCAACGTATCTTCCATCTAGGTCTGTACACTTCTGAAGGTAGTGTTTGCATCTCTAACCCTTTATTGAAGAATAATACACTTTTCAATTGGAAGTACATCAAAACAATTTTGGTATTCTCGAGGGATACAAGTCACATTTCCTTTTAATGTTCTTTGAGTTTGGGGAAGTCTAAAGGGGCAATATCAAGACTGTACGGTGGAGACGGTCCAGTTTCCCAAGAAAATTCTCAGGATAGTCCTTGCTATCCTGGAACAATGAGCAGTTGAAACTTTCCTGACTTTCTTTTTCCACCAAGGCAGTTTTTAATTTTCATAAAGCTTCTTCAAAATAAGCCCTATTGTTTAATCTGAGTCCTTTGGGAATATCTTGCAAGATTAACACTTGGGAGCCCCAACAACCCTCTAGAAACTTATTTGAAATGTGAATGAAAACACATTTTCATTTATAGAAAGATTAAATGACAGAATATACTGTGATGTTGTGACCCAACTCTTTGCTGAGAATTCTAGTAGGAACTTTGCACATATTTCTAATTTGTAGTATACTTTTAAGGGAAATGAAGGAACTGGCTCTGTTAGCTAAGGATTGGTCTGCTATCTGCAAGGTTCGAACTCACCAACCATTTCATGGGAGAAAGATGAGACTGTCTGCTCCTGTAAAGGTTTATAGGCTTGTAAGCCCTAAAGAACAGCTCTATTCTGTCCTATATAGGGGTAACAATGAGTCTAAATTAACTAGATGACCAGTGGGTTGGTGCAAAGTAGACATATGTAGTTAATTTCCATTGCAATCAGAATAACTTCTACTCACTAGTACAAATAAAGAGTCAATGATACTGAAGGAGGAAATCCAAGGTGCACTGAAGGAATTGGCAAAGAACAAGGCACCAGGAATTGATGGAATAAAAATTGAAATCTTTCAATAAAGTGAGGCGGCACAGGAGGCACTCACTCATCTATGCCAAGAAATTTGGAAGATGACTATCTGGCCGAATGATTGGAAGAGATCCGTATTTGTGCTCACTCCAAAGAGAGGTGATCCAATGGGATACAGAAATCATTGGACAATCTCTTTGAAATCCCAAGCGAGTAAAGTTTTGCTAAAGGTAATACAGAAATGGCTGCAAGTATACACTGATAGAGAACTTCCAGAGGTTCAAGCCATATTCAGAAGAGGCCGTGGAACAAGGGATATCATTGCTGATGTGAGATGGATCTTGGCTGAAAGCAGAGAATATCACAAAGATGTTTACCTGTGCTTTATTGACTACGCAAGGCTTTCGATTTTGTGGATCATGACAAGCTATGGACAACATTGTGAAGTATGAGTATTACAGAACACTTAATTGTGCTCATGAAGACTCTGTACATGGACCAAGAGGCAGTTGTTCGAAAAGAACATGGGAACGCTGAATGGTTTAAAATTAAGAAGGTTTGTATTCTTTCACCACACTTATTCAGCATGTATGCTGAGCAAATAATACGAGAAACTGGGTTCTATGAAGAAAAACGTGGGATCAGGATTGGAGGAAGACTCATTAACAATCTGTGATATGCAGATGATACAACCTTGCTTGCTGAAAGTGAAGAGGACTTAAAATATTTACTGATGAAGATCAAAGAGCACAGCCTTCAATATGGATTATATCTTAATTTTTAAGAAAACAAAAATCCTCACCACTGGACCAATAAACAACATTCTTATCAACAGAGAAAAGATTGAAGTTGTCAAGGACTTCATTCTTCTTGGAAAAACTATCAACAGTCATAGAAGCAGCAGTCAAAAAAATCAAATTACGCATTGCATTAGGCAAAACTGCTGCACAAGTGTTGAAGAGCAAAGATGTCAGCTTGAAGACTAAGTTGCACCTGATCTAAAGCCATGGTATTTTCAATAACCTCATATGCATGTGAAAACCGGACAGTGAATAAGGAAGACCGTAAAATAATTGATGCTTTTGAGTTATAGTGTTGAAGGAGAATATTGAAAGTGCCATGGGCTGCCAGAAGAACCAATAGATCGGTTTTGGAGGAAGTGCAGCCAGAGTGCACCTTGGAGGCCAAGATGACCAAACTTTGTCTCTTATACTTCGGACATATTGTCAGGAAGAACCAGTTGCTAGAGAAGGATATCATGTTTGGTATCCTTGAAAAGAGGAAGACCCCCAACAAGATGGATTGGCCAAGTGGCAACATCAATGGACTCAACAGTAGTGAGGTTGGCCCAGGATCAGGCAGTGTTTTGTTCTGCTGTGCATATGGTTGCTATGAGTTGGTACTGACTCAAGGGCACCTAACAACAACAAAAATAACTAGTACAAAGAAACTCTGAAACTTGCTGTTGAATGTAAAACTGGAAGAAATGACGAAATAAGGGATATGAACAGAAAATGTCAAAGAGCAGCCAGAGAAGAGAAAGTCAAATATTATCATGAAATGTACAAAGACTGGAGTTAGAAAACCAGAAGGAAAAAACATGTTCAGCATTTCTAAAGCTGAAAGAACTGAAGAAAAACAATTAGGCCTTGGGTTGGAATATTAAAAGATTATATGAGCAAAATGTTGAATGACACTAGAAATATAAAAAGAAAACATGGGTATTTATTAGTTGCCACTGAGGTACTACCAACTGCCAGTGACCCTATACATAACAGAATGAATCACTGCAACCTTGCACCAAACTCAGTCACTGCAACATTATAGCCCATTGTAGCTGCCAGTCTGCCAATCTCTCATGCTGGTGGTCTTCCTCTTTTTCTCTGATCCTCCACTTTACCAAACATGATATTTTTCTCTGAGAACTGGTCCCTCCTGGTAATATGTCCCAAGTATTAAAGACTATGTATGGCCTTTGTGGCTTCCAAGGAGCATTCTGGCTGTGCAGTTACTTTTTTGTCCTTTTGACAGTCCATTTGTTGTCGTTGTTGTTGTTGTCAGGTGCCATCGAGTCGGAACCGACAGTCCATGGTACTTTTAATATTCTCTTCCATAAGTCAAATACATCAATTCTTCTACAGTCTTCCTTACTCATTGTCCAACATTCACTTGCATATGACATTATTGAAAATACCATGAGTTGGGTAGGGCAAACATTGGTCTTCAAACTAATATTATTCCCAAGTGGGTGTGGACTGAAAATATTATTGCTGACATCAGATGAAATTTGGCTGAAAGCAGAAAATGCCAGAAAAATATTTACTTGTTCTGATTAACTAAATAATGGCACAGAATGTGTGGATCATTACAAACCATGGATAACACTGAGAAGAATGAGTATTCCAGAATAATTGCTCTCATGAAAAATCTGCATATAGACCAAGAAGCATCATTCAAACAGAACAAATGTATATTTAGTGGTTTCAGATTCAGAAAAGTGTATGTCAGGTTTGTATCCTTTAGCCATATTTATTCAACCTGTATAATGAGCAAAGCATCTAAGAAGGTGGATTAGATGATGAAGAGTATGTCATTATAATTGGAGGAAGTCATTAATAACTTGCAATATGCAGATGATATTGTTAGTTGAAACTGAAGAGGTCCTGAAATACTGATGAAGAGCTAAGATTACAACCTTCAGTATGGATTACACCTCAATATAAAGAACACAAATATCCTCACCACTAGACCAATAAATCATGATAAATAGAAAAAAGACTGAAGTTGTCAAATGCTTCAGTTTGTTTAGAGCCACAAGCAATGCTCATGGAAGCAGCAGTCAAGAAATCAAATGATGTATTGCATTACGCAAATCTGCTACACATAACCTCTTTAAAGTGTTGGCGAGCAAGGTGTGCCTGAAGCAAGTAGTGGTATTTTCAATTGCCAAATATGCATGTGAATGTTGGACAATGAGGAAGGAAAACCAGAAAAAAGTGATGTTTTTGAATTATGGTATTAGTGGAGAATATTGAAAGTACCTTAGACTGCTAGAAGAAAATCACATCTGTCTTGGAAGAAGTACACCAGTATTGTAAGCTCCTTAAAAGACAGGATGGCAAGACGTAGTCTCTGTATTTTGGACACACTGACAAGTGGGATCAGTCCCTGGAGAAGGACTTCATGCTTAGAAAAGTGAAGGGTCAGCAAAAAAAGGAGTAAGGCCCCCAAATGAGGAAGAATGAATCAGTGACAGTAACAATGAACTCACACATAACAATTGTGAGAATGGTGCAGGGCAGCAATGTTTTACTCTGTTGCACAAAGGGTCACTAAGAGTCTGAACCCACACAAAGGTGTCTAACAACAACCACCACAAGCTATTTCAGGTAGAAGAAGAGATTATTAAATTTTATTAGATATATCACAATTTGTGTATTTAAAAAAAAAATTAAAGTTCACTCACTCATGTAGAGAAATAAATACATACTAAGATACCTTAGGTATTTTTTTTTTTCTTTAGATAAGAAGTTTGGGTGTGAAAAATCTTTCTGTAGTATTTACCCAATGGAAAATTAGAACTCTAGTCATATAATAGGGCATGAACAGAGCAAGTAATTACACCTTTGGATTTGCCTTTCATTAAAATTTCAGTTAAATATAAAAAGCACAGAAAATGAAATTCATGACTATGATTATCTACATATAATTACAATTGACAGGCCTACATATAGAGTAAATTATAAAATTCTAGTATACAATTATATTCTAAAATGCTCCTTCACCAAAATTCCTGACGTTGTATTCTAAGCATATAATTATGAGATAGAGGTAAATTGGCAATATTGGTATATGTATAGAAGTTCTTCATTGAAGTGAGGAATTTCAAGAATCAGATAACTCAGTATTTTAATATTGAAATCACGGAATACAATCTGATGCTTTACTTTTATATTATGTTTTTTAAAAAGTCCCTTTCTGTCCTTTCTGATTAATTTTTTGTAAGAAAAACATTATGTAGAGAAGAATCCCCTCCCCTGCACCCCCTATAATGGGGCCTAATGTGCAAAGACTGCTATACAAAATCAGATGAATGAGAGTGTTACTCATTTTTTTCGTGATAGGTAAAAGACAAATATGGTTAAAACCAAGGAGATTTTGAAACTGTGAGTACCTAACCTGGTAATATTCCCAGTGACATATGGGATGACTATCGAGAGGAGAAAACAAGACAAAAGAACAAAAAGAACAGCCTGCTTTATTCGTCTTAAATGAGAGTATAATCCCAACTCCAGGTTTTCCTTGAATGCTGGTCCACACTCTTCTGCAGAAGGGTAATTGCTCTCATAGGAGGACATGATTAAAACAAGAAGTAAAAAAGAAACAAATGGCTGTGTTAAAAGTAAATGGTCTCCTTAGTTAAATTTCCTACATTTAATACCTATTGGGACTAGGTAAACTAGACTATGCCACTTTATGTCATTAATGCTTTTCATGTTGCTGTTTGCTTATTCTGTGTCTCTCTATTCACTTCTCTCCACTTGCTGGATGCTAAAATTAAGAATCATATGTGCATTCCTTAAATAGATTATGCCAATTGTATTTTGAATTCTAATTATGAAATGAAATATTTTCATATGAAATATGATTCTGATCATTATTTTTATATAGACTAGTTGGATGTGTCAGAAAAATTGATATAGTGTTTTTGTTCAATTTTATGATGGTAAAGCTAATGACAGCAGATCATAAACACTAGGCTATAGAATGATAATACTCATAATGTACATACCAAAACCCCACCTTAATCAAGTCCATTACAATTTATACCAACCCTATACAGTGTTTTCTAGATAACTTTCTACCACCTAGTAGTAGTTGATGAGTTTAAACTGCCGACCCTGCAGTTGTTGTTGTTGTTATTAAGTGCCGTCGAGTCGGTTCCGAC
>NW_006408753.1:1521918-1537070 GCF_000296735.1 Chrysochloris asiatica
TTTTATTATTTCCTTTTTTGACTGGTTTTTAAATCAATTGACTAACAGTATTTCTATAGTCTCTCTTTGCCTTCATTGAAATGAAAATTTCTAAAAAGGTGCATATATATAACACCATCATATGCAAAGAACAAAATAAAGTAGTGAACACATAAGAAACCTATGCTTAGAATAATAATATGCTCTCTTTTAGCCTCTCTTCCTAAACTAAAAATTTCTCTCAGTTATAGTTTCTTCAGTCTTCCCTTGAATGTGCTACTAGAATAAAGATAATTTTTTGACCTAAGTGTATACTCTGATCCTATTAAATGCCCACACTGTATATTTAATTCTTCATTAATCAAAATAATAGTAATAACAATAAATAGAAAATTGCTTGCAGTTGATCCAAGTAGCTATAAAATGTATGTGTCCTTTTCTTAAATAACATTAGCAGTAGATCTTAGAACAAGAAAGATAAACTTCACATATATAAATGCTTTTTCTCTTATCACATATGAATTAGATATAGAATCTTTGTCAGGTAAGATGAAAGCTTTCTTTACATTCTATCTGAAGGCAGCAATGGAAAAGATTGCATCATGATCAAGAGCTAGGTTGAAGAAGAGAGACCTGAATAATGGTAGTTGTTCACCTAAGTGTGGCAGAGTCCTATCCCTGGTTCTGGGCAATGCCTGTCCCTAGTCAGGAAAGACTTTTGTTCATTTCACAAAGGGAACTGAGGAGCTAGCAGAGGTGCTTCAAGAGGCAATGCTTATATATTTGGAATGTTGACATTTATAATAGCCTCAGCCAACAAAGAATTGATGCATTTGAGTTATGGTGTTAGTATCATGGACTGATAGAAGAACAAACAAATTGGGTTGGAAGAAGTACAACCAGAATGCTCCTTAGAAGCCAGCAAGGCCAGACTTCATATCTCATACTTCAGACATAATATCAAGAGGGACCAGTCCCTGGAGAAGGGCATCATGTTTGGTAAAGTGGAAGGTAAGAGAAAAAAGAGGAAGACCCCAATGAGATGGACTGGCACAGTGGAAGCAGCAATGGGCAAGCATTGAGGTTGATTATGAGGTTGACACATGAACAGACAGTATTTTGTTCTGTTGTGCATAGGGCCCCTATGTGTTGGTACTGAGTCGGTGGCACCTAAAATCAACAGTCAACAAAATGGCAATTCTTTGGATTCTTCATCCATGTTTCTACTAGAACATACTGTTCATGCACTCTGATAATAATATCATTTGAAAGTATATTCCTTAGAGCGAAACTAGAGAGGATATGTAGCAGCTCAGTTTTCATTGCATTTCTTCATCTATTGTTTTATTTTAAAGTAATGTTTTAGAACTTGAATTAATGACTTGAAAACAGAGCTTGATAAGTCAGCATTTGCCATCATTCATCTAATTGTCTAGTGTCCAAATTTAACTGACAAGACATTTACAAGATCTAAATCTCAAAATGTCCTTAACTGGGAATATATCAGATGGACATTACTTTTGCATTCGCTTTCAGATTTTCAAAATGTATACCTTTTTTTTTTTAATTTCTTATTTATTGTTTTACTGTATACAATTTTTATGCTTAGATGAAACTCTTAGCTTCAATTGTTTACATTTTAGTGTACTCTTAAAAACAGAAAAATAATCACACCAGTGTGGCAAAGCTTTTCCAAAAGTCATAAGACAGAATATTATTCCTCTAAGAAGGAACATCCATGGAATACGTATGTAGATAATGCTCTATCTGATGATTTATTCTGCCATGTCCTGGTCTAAACTGTATATCCTTTAGAAAACAAGGTTTTTTTTTGTTTTGTTTTTTAAATTTTGTATGCATTCTTGATTTTTACTTTGTCTTAGTATGTTCTTTAAAGTTCCTAAAATTTATATGGTGATTACTAACCTCCAGATAGTCCAGATATATGTTGTTGTTTTAAGTGCCATTGAGTCATTTCCAACTGAGCAAGCCTGTGTAGGGTTTCCTAGGACCAACAGGTGGGTTTGAACCTTCAATCTTGCAATTAGCAGTGCAGTGCTTATCCTACAGTGCCACACCAGGACACTAGGGATACAAGAAAGATTTCAAAACCTCACATGTACACAAATGCACACAGATCTATTAGGAAGAACATGCACATTTCTTTATGTTTCTTCCTGGAAGACTCTTTGGAAGTCAGAAGCTATTTACTTCATGCTGCCATTCAAACACCAGCATGAGCATCTCAGTGTTCTTTCCAAATCAGCATGAATCCAAGCATAGACTATCATTTAATATGTAGCAAGTACGTCAAGTAATTAAACCACTCATTGTTGCTAAAAAGGAGTCAAGTGACTCCATATCATAAGCCACTCCTCTGGAGAAAAATGAGGATTTGTGCTCCTGCAAAGATTTAAAGCTTTGGAAAATCTGTGCAAGGTTGGAACTGATGCAATGGTTCTTAATAACAATTGATAAAATCATTGGAAGCCAATTACTTTTTTCTCTGGGAACATGATGACTATTATGAGTCCAACAAGGAGAAGTAACTGATAATTAAAAAAAAAAAATAAATTTTAGAACTTTCTATTATTGTTGTATTTATAAATGACTTCACAAAATTGTATATAGTAGAGAGTTGCCTCCTCAAGATCACCCCTCAACTAATGATTTTTGGGACACTGTTCATTTTCTGCTTGGTTTCTAAAGGGGTTTATACTGCCTTACATTTCTCTATATAAAGCATACCAACAAGTTGGGTTCTAGTTCTGAAAAATGTATTGCTGGCACTAAAGACCAGAAACCATTTGTTTTTAACAATCCTATAAGAACAGTGGAGTCCTGGTGTGGCACTGTGGGTTAATGCGCCAGACTGCAAAGCCGTTTGAACTGCAAGGTCGGTGGTTCAAGCTCACCAGCTGCTCCTCGGAAGCCCTACACAGGGTTGTTATGGGTCGGAATCAACTCCTTAACAACAACAACAATATGAACAGTAAATTCTATTGAGGATAAATACTGTTGCTTCCACACACCCTTTTTTGCACAGAGCTTTACGTTTACTAGACTGGATGTTCAATATAGTTCAGAAGAGAAAGATGGTTCTAAGAAATGTATCGATTCATTTATTAAGCAAATGTCTATTTTCAACTCTGTGCTACATAGTGAAAATACGAAAGATAATGGTGAACAAACTCTGAGTTGACAACTTTATGGAGGTTGCTGTTGTTATTGTTAGGTGATGTTGAGTCGGTTCCGACTCATAACCACCCTGTAGTGGGTTCCCAAGGCATGACTGGTGAGCTTGATGCACTGACCTTGTGTTTCAAACCGATTTTGCAGTGCACCGTGATTAACCCACAGCACCACACCAGGACTCCTTACAGTATTTCATCCTGTCACCTCCAATACTGTAATGCTGGGTCAGGATTTTGAAGGAAGTACATAGCTTCCATGGAGCTTAAGTGCTAAAGTAGGCTGGGGTAAGGGATGAATTCCTACTAAATTAGGAGGAGCAGACATTTATCATCATTAGATCAAGGACCATTCTATGCCTAAGGTATAATATAAGCAAAGGTTTTGATATGGGCATAATGTCGCTTATGAGGAAAAATCAAAACATTGTCTGACATTGCTTTGGACACGTCATCAGGAAGTATTAATAGCTGGATGAAGGCATCTTGGATCAACAACGTTTTAGGAGATCATAGGAGAAACGGACTCACTCTATGAGCGCAATGACAGATTCATACATGTGGACAATTATGAGCCTGATGCAGGACAAGGCAATGCTTTCTTGTGTTGTATATAAGATGGCCATGAGTCAGAGTATGTCCAACAGCAACGAACAACAACAACAACATTTGGGGGTTGGGAATGGGAAGAGAGAAAAAATATATATTTCATTGTTAAGTTGTTAAGTGTCCTCGAGTCAGTTTTGACAATAGCTGCTAACCTCAGGATCTGTAGTTCAAAACTGCCAGCTGTTCTGCAGGAGAAAAATGAGGTTTTCTGCTTCTGTAAATATTTACAGCCTTGAAAACCTTATACAGGGTCGCTATGAGTCAGAAACTACCACCACCACCACCACATACATATATATTTAAAGAAAATGAAAGGAAGAAACTTGCTGACTTTCATAAATTTTCAGTTATAGGATCAAACATACATTCATAAGTGCCTTGCAAATTCTCACTTAGTTAAAATGCTGCATCAACTTGAATTTGTTTACTAAACGGCCTTTAAAAAATTTCAACATGCATTATTTTGACGTTTCTAGTTGGTATAACACATATTAACTCCCACGTTTAACAATGTGAAGTTGTTACTTTTAGTAACTTCTCATATACTTCAACCTATAGCAGACTAAAAGCTAAATCAATTTTACTTAATTTACATGTCCAAGAATTTGCCACCAAAATTAGGTAGGAATGCTCTCTTTTCATATCTTTCCATGTTCTGTTTCCTTCTCTTTGATTACCTTCTGCTAAAATCTCTCATGTACCAATATTGTCTTGATTTTCATTTTATTTTATCTACTATTGGTTTCAGGAATTGATATAATACTAATTGAAATATTTCAACCTCTGAGGCATCACTGGAAGTGCTCAATCATCAATGTCAGGAAATTTGCAAACAAACTATAGGACTGAGTGATTGGAAGATATCCATGTTTGTGCCCATTCCAAAGAAAGTTGACCCACAGGAATGTGGAAATCATCTAACAATATCATGAATATCACATTCAAGTAAAATTTTGCTAGAGGTAATTAAAAAAGAGTTGCAGCAGTACATTGAAAAAGATTTGTCAGAAATTCAAGCCAAGCCCAATTCAGAAGAGGATTTTCAAAATACTAATTTATAAAGACCAAAGACTATAGCCTTAAGTATGGATTGCACCTCAATGTAAAGAAAACAAAAATTCTCACAACTGAATGAATAAATAAAATGATAACTGGAAAAAAAGTTTGAAGTTGTCAAAATCTTTAGTTTACTTAGATCCAAAATCAATGTTCATGGAAGTAGCACTCAATAAATCAATCTATTACATTAGGCAACTCTGCTTCAAAAGACCTCTTTAAAGTTTTTGAGAACAAAGATGTTAGTTTGAGGACCTAGGTATGCCTGACCCAAACCATGGTGTTTTCAACTGCCTCATATACATGTGAAAGGTGGACAATGCATATGGAAGACCATAGAAGAATTTCAGCAGCTGAATTATGGTGTTGGAAATGAATATTTAACATTCCTTGGACTGTTAGAAGAACAGACAAATCGGTATTGAAAGAACTACAGGAAGAATGCTCCTTAGAATAGAAGATAGTGACACTTTGTCTCTGGTACTCTGGAAATATTATCAGGAGGGGCCAGTTCCTAGGGAAAGACACCATGCTTGGAAAAGTGGAGGGTCAACAAAAATTAACACACCAAAAAAATCAGTGGCAGGAAAAATGGGCTGAAACATAACAACAATTGTAAGGTTGGCACAGGAACATAACAACAATTGTAAGGTTGGCACAGGACCAGGGTATGTTTAATTCTGTTGTGCAGAGCACCACTAGGAGCTGAAGTCGACTTGAAGACACATAACAACATCAGTTCAAAGTCAGTTTGAGAAGACAAAGTCAAATATTATAACAAAACATGCAAAGACCTGGTGTTAGAAAATCAAAGGGAAGAACACGCTTAGCATTTTTCAAGCTGAGGGAAGTTAAGAAAAAATTGAAACTTCAATTTGAAGGATGATTCTATGAACAAAATATTGAATGATGCAGAAAGCATCAAAAAAATAGAAGGCCAAGAATTATGAAGGCAATCAATGAAAAAATAGGGATAAATGTGAAGGCACTGTTTCAGGGAATACACAAACTATCAAACATTTTGAAAACTACACAAACCAAAGTAGACAAAATAGATGAGTGGGACATACTAAAAATTACAAAATTATATGCATCAAAAGACTTCACCAGAAGAGTAAAAAGGGAACCCACAAAATGGGAAAAAATATTTTGCAATGACACATCAGAAAAGGGACTAATTTCTAAAATATATAGTAAACTATAACACCTCTACAAGAAAAAGACAAATAATTTAATTAAAAAATGGTCATAGGACATGAACAGACACTTCAGCAAGGAGGAAATCTGGGCAAGCAACAAACATATGAAGAAACGCTCATGATCACTAGCCATTAGAGAGATGCAAATAAAAACAACAATAAGGTATCATCTCACACCAGCAATAATAGCAAAGATAAAAAAAGTAGACGACAATAAATGCTGGTGAGGATGTGGAGAGACTGAGACGTTCCTGTATTGCTGGTGGGATTGCAAAATGGTCCAACCACTCTGGAAAGCATTATGGCACTTCCTCAGAAGGTTGGAAATAGACATAACTTATGATCCAGAAATTCCTCTACTTGGTATATGAGCCATAACACGAGTAGCTATATGCACACCAATGTTCATAGCAGCACTATTTACAATAGCAAAAAGATGGAGACAGCCAAAGTGTCCATCAATTGAAGAATGGATAAACAAACTGTGGCACATAACACAATTGAATATTATGCTACCCTGAAGAACAACCAGGAAGCTGTACGCCACCACATAACATGGATGAACCTTGAGTACATTATGTTGAGTGAAATTAGTTAGTCACAAAAGGAGAAATACTACATAGGACCACTACTGTAAAAGATTAAGAAAAAGAACCCATATTAAAACGTGTGTGCGGGGGGAGTAGGGTGAAGGGAAGGAGGGGAAAGTGGAGCACAGGGTAGGGAATAGACACAGGATAGTTTGGGTACTGGGAAGGAGACAATACACAAGTAGGGGGAGGGACATGGAAGAACAAGGTAGATGGGAGAACAGTTAGGCAGGTTTGCATGGGCTAAGTGAGACAGAGGTAAATAATGATGTATGCACAACTTTGGAACAACAGGGCTCTGGGATATAGGGATTGAGGCATGTTTTTAATGGTTAAAGGGGAAAATAATGTTAAGATAATTGGATGTATTTTGAATTTTGGTTTCCCTTACACACCATCATAAAATAGACACTTGAGGGGGAGAGATAGGAATAGTCAGAAATAGCACCATAGAAAGTTTGTAAGTCCATTTTCTGCTTATAAACTGATTGGAATACCTAAAATATGGCTACAACTTGCCCAGTGAAGGAAGCTTCCTGCAGAGTCTCTGCATTACATAAAACCTTAAGATGAATCCTGAACCCCATCCAGATTCTTCTGAGGTGGGAAATTTCTACTGAAATGGATAAGTAGACCAGCCAGAAGTGGCTAGTAAAATGGAAGATACTTTCTTGAAAGAAAGACCAACGAAAAAATAAAAAACAAAGGCAGTCCAACTCATTACTAAAAGAACTAGCAAGTTACTCACCCAGAAGACATCAAGGCAAGTGGTCGGGTCCTCTCAGGGCAAAGCCCCTTCCAAGACTAAGACTAAAGAGGAATATATAAGCAGACACACACTTTGACTCATGACCACATTGGTCACTGATAAGGGGAAGTGAGGGGAAAATAACAATGCAGCTGAGAGTTAAGTCCTACCATGTTCAATAGACTACTGTGAACCTGGGTGGAGACCTGGTTGGCCAGCAGTATGGCAAGACCAGGGGGAATTCTGGGCCTAGAGTCAATAACATAGTCACAGAGAACTAGAGTGGAGAGTGAAGTGTCCAGCTGACAAGAGTGTGGGCACATGCACAAGAACACCCCCATTTGCAGATAATACCCACTTGACTTGGTTTCATTGGCTGGATGATCAGAACTCAACTAGAAGAAGAAGAGGGGAAAAAAGAGTAATCTGATACAATTTGATTACACCTATGGATGCAGTATCTCAAAAGAGGGAACAAATCTTTACAGCGAGGATCATTCCCACCCCCTTGATACACAGGGTAGACAGGGATGGGCAATTGGGACACTAGCTACCCAAAATGGGGGGCTACAAAGGCAAGAAGTGAGTGGTTTACAAACTTTCAAGAGGGAGCCTAGATCCAGAGGGTGTGAAGAGAGGTAGAATCTCCACTGAGTAGTATCCAATCTGTCTGGGTGGTGCTGATGAAAGGAGATGGGGATAAGACTCTTGTGGTACAATAGTGAAGAATTGCTCTCAGGACTGACTATGAGGGCTGGAAATGTAAAGGTAGATGTTTTGTAGCAAAAGGAGGGTAGTGGTTGACTTTACAGTCCAGGAGCAGAGGTCCTTGGGACCATCAAGGGAGAAGAGCAGAATGCAGGACCCTACCCAGAGAAACAGTGATGCCAGAGATGGAGGCAAAGATGATGATGTAGTGAGATGGAGTGGCTGGGGACTTGACCCAGAGAGGGAGACAATCTGTGTGCTGATGACAGAGGGGCAGGCTTGTGGGGTATACTCTTTGGTTGTTTGATGATGCATGGAGGGAATTGTAACCATGGCAATGAAACAATATAAGATAGGATGAATGTAAATCTAATGTTCTCCCATGTAAACTATCACATAATTCACAATAAAACATAAAAAAAAAAGATGAAAGGAATACACAGTCACTGTACCAAAAAGAAATGGTCTCTGGTCAAACATTTCAAGAGGTAGCACATGATCTAGAGCTGATGATACTGAAGGAAGAGGTCCGAGGTACATTGAAGGAATTGGCAAACAAAAAGGCAACAGGAATTGATGGAATAAAAATTGAAATCTTCCATCAAAGTGATGTGGCACAAGAGGCACTCTCTGGTAGGATAGTGGTTACAAATCGGGCAATTAATCGCAAGGTCAGCAGGTCAAAACTACCAGCTGTTCCGTGGGAGAAAGATTAGGCTTTCTGCTCCTATAAAGATTTACAGCCTTGGAAACCCTGTACAGCATCATTATGAGTCAGAACCTACTCCACAGCACATAACCACCAGTCACCACCACTAGAGGCACTCAATCATCTATGCCAAGAACTTGGAAGGCAACTACCTCACCAACTGACTGGAAGAGATCCTTACTTATGTCCATTCCAAAGAGAGGTGGACCCAATGGAATGTGGAAACTATTGGACAATATCATTTATATCCCATGTGAGTAAAACTTTACCAAAGGTAATGCAAAAATCACTGCAAACATACATTGACAAAGAATGTCCAGAGATTCAAGCTGGATTCAGAAGAGGACATGGAACAAGGGATATCACTGCTGATGTCAGATGGATCTTGGTTGAAAGCAGAGAATACCAGAAAGATGTTTACCTGTGCTGTATTGACTATGCAAAGGCTTATGATTGTGTGGATCATGACAAGCTATGGACAACATTGTGACATATAACTATTCTGGAACACTTAATTGTGGTCAGGAGGAACCTGTACATAGACCAAGAGGCTATGAACAAATAAGGGAACACTGAATGGTTTAAAATTAGGAAAGGTATGCACCAGGATTGTATTGTTTTCCCATACTTATTCAATCTGTATGCTGAACAAATAATCTGAGAAACTGGATTACATGAAGAAAAACATGTTCTCAAGATTAGAATAAGACTCATTAACAATCTACAATATGCAGAAGATGCAATCTTGCATGCTGAAAATAAAGAAAACTTAAAATATTTATTGATGAAATTCAAAGACCACAGTCTTCGGTATGGATTGCATCTCAATGCAAAGAAAACAAAAACCTCACCACTGAACCAATAAATAACATCCATGTCAATGGAGAAAAGATTGAAACTGTCAAAGATTTCGTTTTGCTTGGATCAACCATCAACACTCATGGAAGCAATAGTCAAGAAATAAAAATGACATATTGCATTGGGCAAACGTTGAAGAACAAAGATGTCAGAATGAGGACTAAGGTTTACCCTACCCAAGCAATGGTATTTTCAATAACCTCATATACATGTGAAAGTTAGACAGTGAATAAGGAAGACCCTAGAAAAATTGATGCACTTGAGTTATGGTGTTGGAGGAAAATATTGAAAATACCATGGAGTAACAACAAAGGAACAAAAAGATCTGTGTTGGACGAAGTACAGCCAGAATGGTCCTTGGAAGCCAAGATGGCCAGATTTCATATCTGTTACTTTGGACATATTGTCAGAAGGGATACGTCACTGGAGAAGGATATCATGTTTGGGAAAGAGGTGGGTTGTAGAAAAAGAGGAAGACCCCTGGTGAGATGGATTGGCACAGTGGCAGCATCAATAGGCTCAAACATTGCAATGATTGTAAGGTTGGCCCAGGACTGGGCAGTGTTTCATTCTGTTGTGCTTAAGTTCACTATGAGTTGGTACTAACTCAATGGCACACACCAACAGTAACATTGACATGATTTCAAGGCATATTTTTAAGAGAAAAATCTAAAATGAGATACAAGCTACTTTCAAATGCTTTCCTTTATTTAGTAACTTTAGGTTGTGCTCCATGGGAAAAAGATGAGAGTTTCTGCTACCACAAAGATTTGCAGCCAGAAAGATGAGGCTTTCAAATGTTTCCATATTATCAAAAAGCTCTTCTGTGTTGGGTCTACTGTAGGATAATGTAGCTATCTGCTCCTGCAAAGATTTACAGCCTCCAAAATCCCATACAGGGTCACTGTAAATCCTAACAGCAACAGCACTTAACAACAGGTACAATGTAGCTTGTCACTACTAGCTAAGCATACTTACACTGTGGAGGCTAATGCTGAATAATAAAATATACAAGAATAAATAACATTTCAATTCAAGATCCGATTGCTATGGGATCCTGAAGTGACTACTTTTACTGATGATTCTGGCTTTGACCCAACTCCAAATATCAGGGTTATTTGATACACTTGTTGGCATTTAATCTACTAATTATTGTTTAAATAAAGAGTCCTTGACATTTCAAGGAGTTTTTCCCAATCATTGCTCCTGGATTTTGCAACATTTATTTTTCTTGAAAAAAAAAAAAAAAATCACATGAGTTTGCGGCAGCAGATATTGAATATTGAATAAATGTTGTCATGGAAGAAGTTCATGGAATAATTTAATTAAAAGATAATGGAATTTTTCCACCCAAACTTTGAAGCCCCCTCAGAGAGTAACTGTTACAGAATAATGGCATGCACTAGTAAAAAAAGTAGCCAAAAAATGCTTATGATATGAATACCTTTCCTTTAAGCAATAGGATATACACTATTTGGGGAAGCAGAATTCTGACTACAGTGTCTAAGAGAACGATTGATTAGCAAAAAGCTCTAATTTATGTAGTTCAAGCTCATGTCTACAAACCACTGAAGCAGAAATGATTCATTGCAGAAGTCATACTCTGATATCTGAATCTTCTTCATAACTCTATGGTAGTAGTGATGGTGTGTCGTGGAATCAGTTCTGACTCAGAGATCAGGGAACAGAAAGCATCACCTTTCTCCTACGGAATGGCTGGTAGTTTTGAACTGCTGACCTTGAGGTTAGTATCCTGACTTGTAACTACTATGCTTCCAGAGCTCCTTTCATACCATTATGATGTTGTTGTTGTTAGGTGCCAGCAAGTTGTTACCGACTCATAGCTACCATAGGGTCGAAACACTGCCCAGAACAAAACAACGCCCAGTTCTGAACCAAACTCACAATTGTTGCCATGTTTGAGCCAATTAATGCTGCCACTTTGCCAATCCATCTCGTTGGGGATCTTCCTCTTTTTCTCTGACCCTCCACCTTACCAAACATGATATCCTTCTCCAGCAACTGGTCTCTCCTGACAATATGTCCAAAGTATGAGAGATGAAGTGTGGCCATCCTGGCCTTCAAGGAGCACTCTGGATGCACTTCTTTCAACACAGATCTGTTGGTCCTTTGGCACTCCATGGCTCTATCAATATTCTCCTCCAATACCATAACTCAAAAACATCAATCCTTCTATGGTCTTCCTTATTCACTGTCCAGTTTTCACATGCATTTGAGGTCATTGAAAATACCATGACTTGGGTCAGGCACACCTTAGTCCTCAAGCTGACATCTTTGCTCTTCAACACTTTAGAAAGGTATTGTGCAATAGATTTGTGTAATGTAATAAATTGTTAATAAATCTTCCTCCAATCCTGATACCACATTTTTCTTCATATAACTCAGCTTCTCAGATGATTTGCTCAGCATATAGGTTGAATAAGTATGGTGAAAGAATACAACCCTGTTGCACACCATTCTTAATTTTAAACTGTTCAGTGTTCCCATGTTCTGTTTGAACAGCTGCCTCTTGGTCCATGTACAGATTCCTTATGAGCACAATTAAGTGTTCTAGAATATTCATACTTTGCAATATTGTCCAGAGCTTGTCATGATTGACACAATTGAAAGCCTTTGCATAGTCAATAAAGCACAGGTAAACATCTTTCTGATATTCTCTGCTTTCAGCCAAGATCCAACAGACATCAGCAATGATATCCCTCGTTCCACAGCATCTTCTGAATCCAGCTTGAACTTCTGGAAATTTTCTGTCAATGTATGCTTGCAGCCGTGTGTATATAACCTTTAGTAAAACTTTACTCGCATGGGATATCAAAGAGATTGTCCGATGATTTCCTCTTTCCATTTGGGTCACCTGTCTTTAGAATGGGCACAGATACAGATCCCTTCCAATCAGATGGCCAGACAGGTGTCTTCCAAATTTCTTGGCAGAGACGAGTGAGTGCCTCCTGTGCTGCCTCACTTTCTTGAAAGATTTCCATTTTTATTCCATCAACTCCTGGTGTCTTGTTCTTTGTCAGTTTCTTCAATGCACCTTGGGCTTCCTCTCTCAGTAGCATTGGCTCTTTATTACATGCTACCTCTTGAAATGACTGAACATTAACCATGTCCTTTTGGTACAGTGACTCTGGGTATTCCTTCCATATTCTCTTGATGCTTTCTTCATCATTCAATAATTTGCCCAGAGGATTCTTCAATAACAAAAGTTGAGGCTTGAATTTTTTTCTTCAGTTCCCCCAGCTTGAGAAATGCTGAGTGTGTTCTTCATTTTTGGTTTTCTGACTTGCACATTTTGTTGTAATATTTGACTTTATCTTCTCAAGATGACCTTTGACATTTTCTGTTCAGCTCTTGGACCTACTCATTTCTGCCATTTGCTTTAGCATTTCTACACTGGAGAGCAAGTTACAGTGACTCTTCTGACATCCATTTTGACTTTTTCCTTCTTTCTTGTCTTCTTAATAACTTTTTTTTTCTTCCTGTATGATGTCCTTGATGTCATCCCACAACTCATCTGATCTTTGGTCGTTAGTGTTAAATGTATCAAATCTGTTCTTCATACCTTTATGGCCAGTATCATTTATGTTCTCAAGCAGAAGCTGGGAGGAAATTTTTCACAATTAAAGAAATACATTTCTAAGTCAAGAAATTAAATTGTTGTTATTAAGTGCCACTGAGTAATTTCTAACTCATAGCAAGTTGTATAGTATTCCTGGGGTACATCCTATCAGTTTAAACCACCAGTCTTGAGTTTAGCAGTCCACTACTAAACTGCTACATCAGGATATAAATTAAAAATCATTTAGAAAGATATTGTCTTAGACTGGATTCTTTAGAAAAGCAAAACCAGTTAAACTTATATGCATGTGCGTGTGTATAGCTATATACGTGTCCTGGTGTATCACTGTGGGCTACTGCATCAGACTGCAAAGTCATTTGAACTGCAAGATCGGTGGTTCAAGCTCACCAGCTCTTCTTTGGAAACCCTATACAGGGTCGCTATGGGTAGGAATCAACTTGACAGCACTTAACAACAAATATATGCATATATACAGAGAAATTTATCTCAAGGAAATGGCACACATGATTGTAGAAGCTGGAGAGTCCAAGTCCATGCTTCAGAAGTCAAGCTGGAGAGGTTTCTCTTGACTCACATGGTTGCAATGGTTGAAGAACCCAAAATCTTCAGGTCAGGTGACCAGCTTCTGTCTGCAGAGGCAGAAGAATCCAAGGCCACCCCTCCAAGACTAAAACTCAAAGGGAACATGTGAACAGTCATGTAAGATTGCTGGTGACCACATTGGTCAGCTGGTGAGTGGAAGAGAAGTAAAAGCATCATTGAAGATTTGGGCTGAGTTTGTCCATATTCCATGGACTCCTGTGGACATGGAGAAGAGAAAGTACTGGTTGATCTGAAGTGTGGTGAGACCTGGGGACTCCTGAGCTCATGGACAAGGACATAGCCACAGAGGGCTAGAACTGAGAGTGAAGCATTCAGCAGATATGAAGTGAGGGGAGATTCACATGAATGCCCAAACTTGCAGATAGTACTCATTAACCTAGCCTCGATGGCTTGATGGTCATAACTCAACTAGAGGAAGATGGAAAAAAATTCTGATAAAGGAAACAAGTGCATATTGCTACAATTTGATGTACTTGACCTATACTTGGCAGGGGCCGTGATGGCTCTAGCAAAAGTCACGTAATTACAACGCAGAGCAGCGGGGAACCCTATGCATGAAGAAAGCCCATTGTACTGCAGAGCAGCAATGGGTGCCTCGTTGATTTGGCAGAGCCTCAACAGGAGAGTTCATGTGGGGACCTTGCAGGCTTTGCTGTTTTATGCCTCTCTGACTAAAAGCATAATATTATAAGTTGATATATGAATATGAGTAATCAGAATCATACATTTTCCTTTTGATTTTGAGTTATATCCTCTTTGAAACTTGATTTGAAGTATAGCCTTTATGATTTTCTCCTTACATATCAGCTAAAACACTGCCAGTACAACTTAGAGATCATAATCTAGCACCTGTGGTATTTAGTTGAACAATAACCTTTTAAAGTAACTGAACCATGATGTAGTTACTATGGAAATTTGTAGGAACATTAGTGAAGATTGCTCTGAATTTTTTACTTATGAGTTAATCATTAGGGTCACAGCTAAAGCTTTGTAGAGTGTTGATGTTTAATTATTAATATTTCAGTGAAGTATGCTCTTAAGTAAAACCATAGCTTGAAAGTAGAATCATAGAATTGTTTGTGGATTATTAGTAGAAAAGAATGTAGGCTTAATAGGGAGTAGCAGGATATAGTGTTTAGTTAAGCTTTGAAACACTTTAGGAACATTTGGGTCTAGTTACAGATGATAGGTTTTAGAGAATAGTGAATAGTGGGTTAGGGGTAGCAAATTCCTTGAAAACGTTAACTTGACATTTTAAAATTAGAGCTTTGTTTGAAAAAAATCTAAGACATTCAAAAGAC
>NW_006408753.1:1537390-1552425 GCF_000296735.1 Chrysochloris asiatica
TAAGTGCCATCGAGTCGGTTCCGACCCATAGCGACCCTGTACAGGGTTTCCGAGGGTGTAAATCTTTACGGGAGTAGAAAGCCTCATCTTTCTTCTGCGGAGCAGCTGGTAGTTTCAAACTGCTGACCTTAAGGTTCGCAGCCCGATTCGTAACCACTACGCTACCAGAGCTTACTTATGGATGTAGTAACTCAAAATACCAAGTGAGAGGGAAGGAGTCTTCACATCAAGTATCAATCCTATCCCCTTTGTATACAAGTTGATAGGGACAGGCAACTTAGATATTAGCTACCTAAAACGGGCATTTTCAAGAGGGAGTTTAGCTTCAGAGTGTGTGGGGGAAGGTAGAATTCCCACTGAATAGTTTTCATCTTGTTGAGATGGGTCTGGTGAAAGGAGAGGAGGATAAGATTCTTATGATTCAATGTAAATAATTGTTATCATGATTAATTGTAACTGTCACAACTATAAAGGTAGAAGTTTTGTAACATAAACAGGGGAGTAATTAATCTTACCTTCCAGGAACAGAGGACCCTAGAACCATTAAGGGAGATGAGTACTAGCAGAATGTGGAACCCTATCCAGAGAAGCAGCAACACCAGACATGGAAGTAGAGATAAGGACAGGGAAAGAAAGAGCAGATGAAGACTCGACTCGTGTAAAGAGAAAGGCTGTGTGCTGGCATCTAGGAGGCAAACTTGTAGAATGTGCCCTTTGGTTGCTTAAATGATTATATATTCCTGAGTGTTTTTGTGTACTTTCTCCCCCCTCCCTAAAAAAACAAACAGACAAAAAAAAAAAAAAAATCAGGGGAAATAGAAGCAAATACTGTTGAATGATGATGCATGGAGAAGACTGTAATCAATGCAATGAAACGATGAGTATAAAACCAATGTTCTCCCATGTAAACTATCATTCAATTTGCAATAAAAACTTTAAAATAAAAAATAAGAAAGAATCCAAGGCCGGCAAGCAATAAGGATGACTGATGGCTCAAGTACAAATAATTAGAGGTCAGATGTTGGATGGAGAAGAACAGAGGACAAATGAGCTCTGCTAAAGTATCCACATATATTGAAAACAGACCACATCACAAAATAAACTCTTTTTCAATTAATTGGCTGCTCATAGCAGGCTTTATAATAGAAGTGATTACATTATATCAGTTCTCATCATATGGGTTGACTACATTATAAATACGGAGCTCTGATAGTGTAGTGGTAATAAATCAGACTGCTAACCTAAAGGTCTGCAGTTGGAAACTACCAGCTGTTCCGTGGGAGAAAGACGAGGCTTTCTGCTCATACTTCAGACATGTTATCAGGAGGGACTAGTCCCTGGAGGACATCTTGCTTGGTAAACTGGAGGGTCAGGGAAAAAGAGATAGCACTCCCAACAATATGGATTGGCACAGTGGCAAAAGCAATGGGATCAAGCATAACAATAATTGTGAGATTGACACAGTACCAGGCAATGTTTCATTCTGCTCTGCATAAGGTCCCTATGAGTTAGTGCCCATCTGACAACACCTAACAACAACAGCAGAATCCAGTAGCACACACACACACATGACCAACTGATTTTAACAAAGGTTACAACTCAATTCAATGTGGGAAAATTGCATTTTGCACAAGTTGTGCAAGAATAAGCAGATTTCTGTATGGAAAGTCAATTAATTTCAGTCTATGCCTCAAACCATATGAAAAAATATTCTCAAAATGAATGATACACCTGAATGAAAAAACTAAGATATTTAGATGAAAATATTAAATGAATTATTTGTGAACTGAAGGCCAATAAAATTTTCTTTGATAAAACATAAAAAGAATAAAACTAAAGAGAAAGGATCAATATGCTACATTTTATCTTCAAAATCCTTTTCAAAAGAAACAAACATGACAAAACAAATATAGAGAGAAAATATTAATATTACCTATTTCTGACAAGGTGCTTACATTTAAAGAATTTAAAAGCCACTATAATTAATGAGGTAAACAAACAAAAACAAGCAAAAGAAGTTCAATATTTTTAGTCATCAGAGATATGCAAAATTAAACACAATGATAGATCACTGAATATCTACTTTCTAAGATGAAAATAATTGACTATATCAACTAGCTAAGATGAAAATGATCAACCATATTAAGCATTGGTGAAGATGTGGATCAAATGGAATTCCCATACAATTGCAAATTACTTTACCATTATCTCTTAAATGATAAAGATATTTTGTCTTACTTCACAAGGGGGAAGAGGACTCAAACTTGAAATCAGATAAAGATCAATTTATAAGGAAGAGATAAGACATGTCTCATCAGGTGCCCTTCAGGAACCCTATACAGGGTCTCTATCAGTTGGTACTGACTGGACAGTACTTACAACAGCAACCCAATCATTGGAGTTCTGGTGTGGCACTATAGGATCAGCACTGGCCTGCTAAGCACAAGGTGAAAAGTTCAAGCCCACCACAGGCCCACCCACCAACCACTCCTTGGATAATATAACTAACTTGATGGCACTTAACAACAATAACCCAATCATTTTTTTATGAGTTGATAATGCTGCTGTAGGATAAAGCACTGGACTGCCAACTGCAAGTACAGTAGTTCAAATCCTCCTCAGAAACCCTATACAGGGTTGCTATGAGTTGTAATCAATTTGAGTGCACTTAACAACAACAATCCTTGGAAACCCTATACAGGTTCGCTACGGGTTAGAATCGACTCAACAGCACTTAACAACAACAACAACAATATGGTTATGCACAGAAAAGCCTTCACAAGTAAATTCATAGCACCATATATACTTATCAACAATTTTACTTCTAAATATTTTCTCTAAGAGAAATAAAAACATATGACTGACCAATAACTTGTATTTATTCCTAAAAGGTTGTTCATTAGATTAAAAAAAAAACAAAAACCTGGAAACAGCCCAGTCCATTAACTGTGCTGTGCTCATTCAATGAATACAATAGAGTACTTTAAATAAGAATAATTACTGATCGGAGTAAGACAATGCATGAAGCTAACAAAACATTATGCATTGTGAAAGAAAAGACTAATAGAGTGCCTTCTGTAGGATTCTATTTTTACATAATTCTAGAAAAGACAAAAGTAATCTAAAATGCAGAAAATAAGATAAGCAGTTGCTTATTTAAGGCATATGGTTGTGTTTATAATATATATGTATTTACCAAAATTCAGTTTTATGTACACACTTAATTATGTTTTATTATAAGTAAATTAAACTTCAAAAAGTGGATTATAAAGTAATACATACTTGTAACAAAATACATTCAAATGGAAGAAAGTGGAGCACAAAAACATAGGTCTTTATCTTAGATGCAATCATCATAAATGGCTTGGGGTGTATCTTCCCATAAATATTATATGTATATGCATGGATTTGTAAGTACAAAATTAATTTTTAATATTGAAGGATTTTGACTGTGTGGATTATGACAAACTATGGATAACATTATATGAATAAAAAGTACTGATAGCTGTTTGTGGGCTCCTGATGAGGTGCTGTAGGATCAGCACTGGACTGCGAACCACAAGGTCGACAGTTCAAACTCACCAGCTGCTCCTTAGAAACTCTATACAAAGTTGCTGAGGAACAAACCTGACAGCACTTAACAACAATAATAACAGTTGTTTGTTTTTATACTGAATTTGATAAAACTGTAAATTATATTTAAAAATCTAATTTCTTCCACTATCTGAAATTAGAGACAATATAAATTTTATATTAAATTTTGTTCTTTTATTATCTCCACTGCTTAGTCAATTCCAATGCTTTGAATACAATAGAAAGTCAATACATAATTATGAAATAAATATACCATATCTAGGTACTTTCAATCTCATGACCAAGACGATAAAAGAATATAAGAGGAAACTTATGTGCTAGAATAATAAACACAGAGTGAGGTTTTTCATTTCAATGTATAAAGCAAATCAGGATTTTCAAAACATTGTTACACTGAATTCTTTATATCCTATCTACTAGAGTGCTAAATGTTATTCTTCCTTTAAAAATCAGTCAACAATGTTAATCATTATATTTCTTAGTGCTGAAAAAGTCTGTCTGTTCTTGGAAGATTAAACACAAACTGACACAATTTTGATGAATGGTTAGTAATTAATAGATTCCGTCTTGTGCCCAAAAAGAAAGTTACTTTTTAGAAGGAAACAACCTTGGTATGTCTTCTACACATTTGACTAAAGGACAAAAAAAAAAAAATCCTTCAAAATGAATAAGAGAATAAATCACTCACATTTTATGAATATGGGTAGTCTGAGTCCTTTTACTTAGCAATTTGTTAGATGAAAGTATACTCTTTTGGTATGTGTCCAAAAATTTCCTTCTTATTTTCCTTTGTATTCATGTTATGTAAGAACAGATCAAATATATTCTCTAGGACTAATATAAATTCATAATTTAAAATGCTGTAATAGCTAGATCTGGAGATGTAAAAATACTTGCTTAGACAGCTAATAAACCTAATAAAACCTCAACTCTTTTTTTTTTCCTTGCTAATATTATTAGGCAAAATTAATAAAGCCTTATGCCATTTCTTTATTGCTCTATTCGTCTTAACAGAGGAGATGATTTAAGATACAGAATCATGAAATAAATTTCTGCAGTCACAAAATGGACTATAAAAGGAGCTAGAAATAGACAAACACTTCCTGGTTGACAAAATTATATAACAACAACTTGCATCCAAAATTATATTATCTTTCTTTGTATTCATTTACTGTTGGGCTTGTGAAAGAATCAAAGAATTAAGTATTCTTATAAAAGCAAGTTCGTTTTATATGATAAGTAATGTAGAAATTAGGCTTTCCCTGTTGGACAACCTCAGTCATTATTTTGGGACATGTTATTAGTGGTACTTTGAAAGTATCGTTGAACTTACTATGCTTTGAACAGAATCAGACACCCACCAACTGCTAAAAGAACAAAGGCTGGCCTACATGACTAGAATGGGGCTTATCGGGGGAGATTTGGAAATAGTAGTGAAAAGTCAGCTGTAATATATACATGAAGAATTAATCATAGAGTAGAATATTACAGAGTAGGAGCTGCCTTCCAACAGAATCAAGATACAGACCATAAATCTCAATATGAAACTGAGTGGATATAACATTCACTGATCCAGATGCCATCTCTACCCAGTTGGTTCATGATTTTGCTTTGTTTGTTTTTGCCTCAAGATTAAGGGAATAAAAAGAAAGAAAAATGTATACTTTCATGTAAAACATTTTTAATTAATATAATATCTAGATTATTGAGATCTTTTACAGGGTGAAATTATAGAATGGTACTTTTTATATTAAATTTATAATGAAATTTTACTTTCAATCTAATCTGTGTTCATTTCTAATTAATTATAAAGTTTAGACTCTCATATTACTCTTTCATGATGTTGTTCTTAAGTGCCATCAAGTTGGTTCTGACTCATAGAAAGGGTACCCTGTATAGGGTTTCTGAGGAGCTGCTGGTGAGCTTGAGTCACCAATCTTGTGATTCAAACCTACCTTGTACTTCAGAGCATTAACCCACAGCACCACACCAGGAATTCATTACTCTTTCATAGATGTTTTATTAATACATGGGAAATTACTTTTATTATTTTCATTAGCTTATTAAACTAAAATTATATTAGTCTTACTTTCAAATACTTTATGATTTTTACCATATGTCATCACTCCTTCCTATATATGACAGCAAAAGATGCTTAAATATACATTTTTTTAAAAATGACCTTGATAAATAATAAATTTGACATTTGAAAAAATCTATTTTAAAATTAGTGTGGATTCATAAAAGATTGTTGTTGTTGTTAAGTGCCATTGAGTTGACTCTGACTCATAAAAGAGATAATGATGACTAAACAGAATTTTATCTCAATATCATTACTATCATTATTTCATGTTAGAATTCAAAGAAAAGCACATTAATTTTCTGGACAAATGAGCTATTTTCCTAAATAATAATAGTACAAAGACAGCTAGAACTGCTCCTTTCAACAATAACTGTTTTATCATTGAAAAGTATTACTGAACTTTAGACTTTCTTGGAAAGAGCCTGTGCAGTACAAAAACATAAATAAATGATTCTCATGCAAAATCCCTGAGGATTTTGAATTATTGTTGGCCCTTGCCTGGCATAACATCTAATGCTATCTATTGTTTGTACCTTGAAGAAATGAGATTATTTATGCTAGCCTTGCAAATAAGTACACAACAGTTTATCAGCCCCAAATTGTTTTGTCAGCCTGTCTCATCCTATAGTTTTGCCAGTTAATGAACAATAACTTATTTTGCCTCAACAGTCTAGCATAAATCACTGCTTGTTCTCAGCCAATGTCAGTAGTAGTATAGTCTAAATTGATAGCAGTATAATCTAAACAGTACAATTTAAGAAATTTAGAGTAACATTAAATTTTATTCATTGTTTTTTAATGTTATAAGCATTATACCTACAAAGTTCTGTATCTATTTATTCTATGTAACATAAAATATTCTTAAACCTATACCTAACTTTGGCATATTGAAAACATTATTTTTTTTCCTCTTCCTTATAAGACTCCACTCAAATTGCAATACAAAATAAAATTAAAATTTAGAGCAGCAAGAGAACAGTGAGAAGAAGAGATAATCTAATCTAATATATATAGTATGATAGCAGTCTGGAACTGGAACTGGAAGAGGCAACAAAAATCAGACTAATTCCTGATATTTATATTCAGAAAGACTCTACTGTCCATTCCTAAAGAGAAGATGCAGATGTCGAAGGAGGAGAATAGTTTGAATATCTCAAGTTTTAGACCCCTATAGCTCATTCTTTACAATGATGGATTGTTTTGGGGGATACAGACATATAGCTTTGAATTCAAGAAGTGCTGAAGTGGGGTGCGAACAGCAGTACTACAAAGAGTGCCTTTGCCTTTATACTAAATGGCAAGCTCTCATGCTCTGGATTTCATATTATATTCCTCTTTCTGTAACCTGCTTTCATCTAGGCGTTGTCTTAATAGTAGCTAAAGCATCCTGACCGATACAGAAAACGTACCAGCAAAATGCCAGTTCTTATTGTTGTTGTTGTCATTGGGTTGGCTCTGACTCATGGGTAAAGCAGAATGAAATGCTGAGTTCTGTGCCATCTTCTGGATTGAAAACTGGTTGTTGCTAGTGTTTGAAAACTCTCCTGAAATAGGGTTAAATGATCTAATTTGTTCCTTTGCAAAGGAAATGGAAGATTTGGTGTAGGCATCAAGGCTTAATGTAAGTCACACTATAATTCCAGGAATGCAGATATTTCATTCTTTTGTGATTCGTGGGACATACATATCTGGGGTTTAGTGGGAAGTTGACACTCCTCTTTTAGTGTATGATGCCCTCTAATGGGAACTTGTATACTTGCGTGAATCTGAAGAAACAGAACTCATCCATCAACATCAGTACTAAAGACCTCTTGGGACATATGTTTCCCACTAATTGTATCAACATCTATACTATCTCAAAAAGCGTTTTCTCCTGTGTCATTCAAAATTCCTTCTGTTACTAAAAACAGTATCAGCAAAAGATTCAAAACATAGAATAATTCAGCCTTAAAAGTGTTAAGCCTAGGACTGACAAAATGCACTAAATTTTCCTCTATGATAATATGCTCTAATATATCAAATGTATTTGCATTAGAGAAAGTAGAAAATTCTGAATCTGGATGCATTATTGATTCAAAATCCTTCAAAGAAAATAAGTAGAACATGTCCACTTTCTTGTACGCACAATCAAGTTATATAACAAAATACTAGTATTAGTTATTTGAATAAACAGTGGCATAATTTAAGTGAACATTTTCTACCCATTTATTTGTGTATCAATTATAATGAACATTTAATCAAACATAACAAATTTTATTCTCTACCTCATTAGATTATAAAACTAATTCTCTTTGCAAATAAATGTTCATACTGTGTAATTTGTTCCAATGTTTAAAAAAATCAAGGATGTTATGGTTCATAACATAATCATGATGCTTTGCAGCAGTAATTTGTCAATTGCATCCTAGAGTTCCACACTCACTGAATATATTTTCCTTTTCTGTTTTCTGGCTTTGCTGGTGATCTGAATTTCCACTGACCACCTGACTCCTGTTCTTTTCAAATCAAAGATTGTAAATTCTTAATATTAATACGCTGCATTGCTGTGAGTCAGAACTGACTCGATGTCACTTAACAACATCAGGCTGGTGTGGTGCTATAGGATACGGACTGGTCCACAAGGTTGGTTTGAACCACTAGGTAGTAATAGAAATCCTATGCATAGGGTCACTTTAAATCAGAACCAACTTGAAGGCACTTAACAACAACATTAGTCTATTATGGAGTCCTGGTGTAGAGCTGTTTGATAAGCATTGGATTGCTAACAGCAAGGTGTGTGGTTCAAACCCACCAGACACTCCTCAAAAACCTTACACAAGGTCTCTCTGAGTAGGAATTGACTAGATGGCACTTACCAGCATCAGACTATTATGGTTTAAGCACCTACTTAGCATTGTCTTTTCCTATTTCCTAATTTCTGGTTCCTGATAATTCAGAAATGTATCTATTAATTACATAAGTTGTTCTACATTTGAAGTTTTCAGATGTTTCAAGCTAGTGTTAGAAATAGACATTAATGTATGAGAATGAGCCTACACTTATCTGTGCTCTGGTTATATTAAAAGACCCATTGACACACACAGCTGATGACAACATTGAGCGTACACGTGAAATGATTCTGTTCAACAGAAAAGTAACAGTGGATTTTATGGCAAATCATTTGCAAATCAGCCATGGCTCTGCCTATGAAATAATCTACCACAGACTTGAGTTTTGAGAAATTTGTGCGGGGTGAGTACTGAAACAACTCACAGAAGTGCATAAACAGAAGTGTTTGGACATCTACAAGCAAAATTTGGACCAATACTCAAAGGAAGGTAAAACATTATTTTAAAAAATTGTTACTGGTGACAAGACATAGATTCATGTTGAGCCTGAGAACAAATAACAAAGTATAAAATAGAAACACCCTCAATCGCTGACCCAGAAAAGCTCCAAAACGCAGCTGGAAAATTGATGCTTATAGTTTTCTGGGATCCTCAAGGGCCAATATTGGAACACTATCAGGAAAATTGTTCAAAAATCTATAGTGCTCTTTACAGTGAGATGCTCACTGAAGAGCTGAAGCCTATACTTCAGAGTAAACACAGAGAACTGCTAGGTCTTTGGAATCTTGCATGACAATGCATGTCCACACACCTCTGCCTACACTGTTGACACAGCAAAAACTTCAATTTTGAGGTGTTAAAGCATCTTCCCTACAGTCCTGATCTTGCTCTACTAGATTTTCACCTGTTTGGTACTTTGAAAGCAGCCCTTAGAGTATGAAGATTCACCTCTGATAAAGAAGTGAAGAGAGTGGTACGTTCATGGCTTGCAGCTAAGCCTGAAACACTTTTTAATATGAGAATATGAAAGTTTGTTGACAAACAGGCAAAGTGTAAAGTAAGGAGATTATGTCAAAAAATGATATATTTGTCTTTTCTAAAAGTTGATAAAAATAAATTCTACAGTCAGAGTGCAGATGATTTCTGACTCACCCTCATATTTTCCATCACTCATTTAAAGAGTCCTGGTAGTGTAGTAGGATATTAGTTGGACGGCTACCTGCATGGTTAGCAGTTCTTCTCCAAAGAAGAAAGATTAAGTTTTCTCATTATGAGTTGGAACTACCACCATCAGTCATTTTGGTGCAGATGGGTAGTTTTGAACTGCCGATCTTCCAGTTATTGGTCATTTCCCCACCCAGGGAATTTAGACAAAATACAGCTAATTTTTCACAAAGCATAATGCACTAGACTCAAAAGTTGGTTTGAACCACAAAGTTGGCAGTTCAAGCTAACCAGCTGCTCCTCAGAAACCCTATACAAAGTGGATATAGGTCAGAACCAACTTGACGGCACTTAAGAACAACAGCATATCTTTCACACATGAAGGTAAAATGTCTGTGAGATTAAGATGCTAATTAATTATACTTGTAATTAGTTTACATAATTTGTTAGACAATGTTTGTATTTCTGCTTTATTGTGCAGCTATGGCTAATGAAAAATATGAGGCATAAAAGAAGGAATGGTGAATTAAAATGTTTTGTAAATCACATTTTTTCAAATGTTTCATAATTTAGAGCATGCATATCTAAATGAAGAAAATGATTCATCTTTTGTTATATCTTATTGATTGACTTATTCAAAAAGTATTCTAGAACCACTCACTAAGTATGAGGAAATGTTCTAAATCTGGGGGAAATAATAGAAATAAAGTTATATAACTTACACATTTCTTAACATGAATATATCTGTAGTGAAAAACTGAATTTTTGTTTTATAAAAACTAAAATTTTATGTCTTTATTTTCATGCTGAGAAAACTTCCCAGAGTGATCTTTTAGAAAACTAAATGTAGCTAAAATGGGAAATAGTAATTCATTTCTATTTAGAGGATAATAAGAAAATGTTTAAAAATAATGTCACTATAACCTTTCCATCATTAATGTTTATTAAACAATTTAATGACTGAGAAAATTTTAATCACCAGTTATTAAAAATGTCCTTTTCAAAATGTTAATAACCAATAATTTATAGAATACATCAAAATATTGTTTGCTATGCTTAAATTTTTTCAAGTAAGACTCATTAAAATTTGCTCCTAGAACTTATTTATATACCACATTTTTATCATACCAAGAATAATTTGGTATTTTTGATATATGTATACTTTTTTGCCTCCTATTTAATCAGTATTGCATATATAAAACAAAACTGAAATTCATAAAGATGCTGTCTATAAATGCTCATCTCCAATGAGACCAACAAATACTAGACATTGAGTTTTTCTTCTTTTTCCAGAAAATGTTAACGTTAGTTTTACCTGACATTGTATCTTCAAAAGTGTTCATAATTCCATGACTCACAAGCAACAGTGTTGTTGTTAGGTGCTGTGGAGTTGGTTCTGACTCTTAGTGAACCTATTCACAACAGAATGACACATTACCAGTCTTGTGCCATCCTCACAATTGTTTTTGTTTGAATCCATTCTTCCTTCTACCATGTCAATTCATCTTTTCCAACCATGATGTCCTGCTCCAGGGACTCGTAATAATATATCCAAAATACCAGAGACAGGGTCTCGTCATCCTCATGTCTAAAGAGCATTCTGGCTGTACTTCTTCCAACACACATCTGTTACTCTTTTGGCAGTCCATAGTACTTTCAGATTTTTAATTGAACACCATAATTTAAATGCATTGATTCTTCTATGGTCTTCTTTATTCATTGTCCAATATTCACATATGTATGAAGCAATTGAAAATGCCATGGCTTGAGTCAGACACATCTTAGTTCTCAAACTGATATGTTTGCTTTTTAATACTTTAAAGTGGTCTTTTGCATCAAATTTTCCTAATGCAATATGTAATTTGATTTCTTGATTGCTGCTTCCATGAGTATTGATAGTGGATCAAGGAAAATGAAGTCTTTGACAACTCCAATCTTTTGGCCATTTTTCATGATGTGTTTACCTGTTCAGTTGTGAGAATTTTCATTTTCATTCTTTTGAGGTACAATCTAGTATTTTAAGTTCTCTTTGCTTCCAACAAGCAAGGCTGAGTCAACTGCAACACTGTTGTCATTTTATTAATGATACCATCCTACTTTATAACTACAGAATCCGTACCAAGCAGATGAAACATTCAACTAAATAATTCTGTTTCATTGCACACACCCTGTAAATAGTTTTCAAGGGAATATATTTTAAAAAATAAAAGATCATAGGAAATATCCTGTCAGCATTTTATTTTTATTTTGGATAAAAGAACTTATTGGAAAATTACAGGGCAAAGTGTCATAACAATTTCATTGTAGCATTCTAAGCATGGTAATTTAAACATTTTTAGTAGTGCAAACAAATTTAGGATTTTTTGCAAATGGTAATTTCATAGCTACTAAAAGTCATTTTTTAGCTATTTTAGAGTGGAACTGAGGCTTTTCTTGGCAAAATTCTCACTACTGATATTCAAGATAATTTCTTTTATCCATTCTCTGGATACCTGGCATATTTGTTTTTATCTAAGTAATTAAGTGAGAGTTTGGTTTCTTTTGTGTTTTAGGCATTCCCTTCATTTTTGAAATGTTACTGCCTCTATATCATATACTTATGAGAGTTACTGTACTATCATATTTAATTCTCTGTAAGAATGATATTCAAATTTCAATTCACAATGCAAAGATTAAGACAATGTAAGATGAATGGAGTAATCAAAATTAAATCTTTTGTACAGCATATATTAAAATGTAATTATAGAGGGTTTAGTTATTCTCGGCAGATTATTTGCATCAGTATTTATTTCACAGGTAAACTTGTTTTAGTAATTTACCCACTTCAAATTGAAAACTCTGAAGAATTTCCATAAACCAAGTAAAACAAACACAACAAATTAGAGTTCACCTTGACACTACTGTAAGTGAGGTATAACTTGTAGTTTCTAAACTTAATGGTTTGTTCACAATTATTCTCAAAGTACAATAAGCTATGGTAACTAAAATCTTCCCATTCATTCCACAGTTAATCTACTAATATGTAAATATTGCTCTAAATTTTATGTCACTCAAGCTACCTCTACCTGCTAGCATGCTGACTTGATGAATCAGTTGTTGTTGTTGTTAGGTGCCATCGAGTCAGTACCAAGTCATAGCAACCCTAAGCACAACGGAAGGAAACTCTGCCCAGTCCTCCACCAAGCGCATAATCATTGCTGTGCTTGAGCCTGTTGCTGCTGTCACAATCTATCTTCTTTAGGGTCTCTCTCTTTTTCTTGGACTCTCCACTTTACCAAACATGATATCCTTCTCCAGGACCAGTTCCTCCTGATATGTCCAAGGTATGAGAGACAAAGTTTGACTTCCTGACTTCCAAGGAGTATTCTGGCTGTACTTCTTCCAGCACAAATATATTTATTCATTTGGAGGTCCATGGTACTTTCAATATTCTCCTCCAACACCATAACTCAGATGCATCAATTCTTCTATGGTCTTCCTTATACACTGCCGAATTTTCACATACATATGAGGTTACTGAAAATACCATGGCTTGGGTGAGTCACACCTTAGTCCTCAAGTTGACATCTTGGCTCTTGAACACATTAAAAAGTTCTTATACAGAAGATTTGTCTAATGTAATATATCATCTGATTTCTTGACTGCTGCTTCCATGAGTGTTGATGGTTGGTCCCAGCAAAATGAAGTCTTTAACAACTTCAAGCTTTTCTTCATTTATCTTGACCTTGTTTATTCATGCAGTGGAGAGGATTTTTGTTTTCTTTACAATGAGATGCAACCCAAACTGAAGGCTGTGGTCTTTAATTTTATCAATAAGTATTTTAAATTTTTTTTTTTTAAACAAGCAAGGTTGTCGTATGAATATCATAGGTTGCTAATGAGTCGTTCTCTATTCCTGATGCCATGTTCTTCTTCGTAAAACCCAACTTCTTGGATCATGTGCTCAGTATATACACTGAACACATATGGTGAAAGAATACAACACTGAAAAACACTGCTCTGAATTTTAAATCATTCAGTGTTTCCTTGTTCCATTCAAACAACTGGCTCTTAGTCCATGTATACGACCCTCATGAGCATAATGAAGTGTTCCAGAATATTGGTTCTTTGCAATTTGACCATAGCTTGCCATGATCCACACAATCAAAAGCATTTGCATAGTCAATAAAGCACAGATAAACATCTTTCTGATGTTCTACGCTTTCAGCCAAGATCCATCTGATGTCAGCAACGATATCCTTGGATCCATGTCCTTGTGATAATCTGGTTTGAGCCTCTGTATCAATGTATGGATGTAGCCATTTTTGTATTATGTTTAGCAAAATTTTACTTTATTTAGCATGTGATATAAATGATATTGTCCGATGATTTCTGCATTCTGTTGAGTCATCACTCTTGGGAATGGTCACAAATATGGATCTCTTCTAGTCAGCTGGCCAGATAGCTCCCTGTCCAATTTTTTAACATAGATGAGTGAGTGCCTTTACTTCTTCATCACTCTGTTGGAAGATTTCAGTTTGTATCCCATTATTCCCAGAGCCTTGCTCTATGCCAATGCCTTCATTGCATCTTGAACTTCTTCCTTCACGATCATTGCCTCTTAATCATATGCTAGCTCTTGAAATCCTTGAACATCAACCATTTCTTTTTTGGTATAGTGACTCTCTGTATCCCTTCCATCTTCCTTTGAAGCTTTCTGCTTCATTCAATAGTTTGCTCTTGTGTTGTTGTTGTTAGATGTCATTGAGTCGGCACCAACTCATAGTGACCTTATGCACAGCAGACTGAAACACTGCCTGATCCTGGGCCAACCTCACCACTGTTGCCACGCTTGAGTCCATCGATGCCACCACCTGGCCAATCCACCTCATTGAGGGTCTTACTCCTTTTCTCTGACCCTCCACCTTACCAAATATGATATCCTTCCCCTGCAACTGGTCCCTCCTGATAATATGTCCAAAATGAGGGATGATGTTTGGCCATCTTGGCTTCCAAGGAGCACTCTCGCTATACTTCTTCCAAAATGGATCTATTGGTATGGCACTTTCAATATTCTCCTCCAACACCATAACTCAGATGCATCAATTATTCTATGGTCTTCCTTATTCAATGTCCAGCTTTCCCATGCATATGAGGTTATTAAAAATATCATGGCTTGGGTCAAGCGCACCTTAGTCCTCAAGCTGACATCGCTGCTCTTCAATACTTTAAAAAAGGTCATAGGCTCTGAGGATCAGACTCTAGCCACCTAGCAGACATAGCAAACTGTCCCTCATCTGATTATTCAGTAATGCATGTTAGTAATCTCATACATGAGCCCTGGATATCCACAGACAAATGTAAAAACCTTCCCTAAAAGCCGAGAC
>NW_006408753.1:1552827-1563381 GCF_000296735.1 Chrysochloris asiatica
GCTGCTTCCATGACTGTTGATAGTTGATCCAAGAAGAATGAAGTCCTTGACAACTTCAATCTTTTCTCCGTTGATAAGAATGTTGTTTATTGGTCTGGTGGTGAGGATATTTGTTGTCTTGGCATTGAGATGTAATCCATATCGAAGGCTGTGCTCTTTAATCTTCATCAGTAAATGTTTTAAGTACTCTTCACTTTCAGCAAGCAAGGTTGTATGATCTGCATATCATAGGTTGTTTATGAGTCTTTCTCCAATACTGATGCCTCGTTTTTCTTCATAGAACCCAGCTTCTTGGATTATTTGCACAGCATACATGTTGAATAAGTATGGTGAAAGAATATAATCTTGTTGCACACCTTTCTTAATTTTAAAACATTCAGTGTTCACATGTTCTATTTGAATAACTGCCTATTGGTCCAGGTACAGATTCCTCATAAGCACAATTAAGTGTTCCGGAATACTCATACTTCACAATGTTGTCCATAGCTTGTCATGATCCTTACAATCAAAAGCCTTTGCATAGTCAATAAAGCACAAGTAAACATCTTTGTGATATTCTCTGCTTTCAGCCAAGATCCATCGGACATCAGCAATGATATCCCTCGTTCCACGGCCTCTTCTGAATATGGCTTGAACCTCTGGGAGTCCTCTGTCAATGTATGCTTGCAGTCATTTCTGTATTACCTTTAGTAAAACTTTACTTGCATGGGATAACAAAGAAATTGTCTGATGATTTCCGCATTCTGTTGGGTCACCTCTCTTTGGAATGGGCACAAATATGGATCTCTTCCAATCAGTCGGCCAGATAGTTGTCTTCCACATTTCTTGGCAGAGATGAGAGAATGCCTCCTGTGCTGCCTCACTTTCTTGAAAGATTTCAATTTTTATTCCATCAATTCCTAGTGCCTTGTTCTTTGCCAACTCCTTCAATGCACCTTGGACTTCCTCCTTCAGTATCACTGGCTCTTGATCATATGCTACCTCTTGAAATGGTTGAACATTTCCTTTTGGTACAGTGACTCAGTGTATTCCTTCCATCTTCTCTTGATGCTTCCTGCATCATTCAATAATTTGTCCAGAGAATCTTTCAATAATGAAAGTTGAGGCTTGAATTTTTTCTTCAGTTCCCCCAGCTTAAGAAATTTGAGTGTGTTCTTCCTTTTTGGTTTTCTGATTCCAGATCTTTCACATTTTATTGTAAAATTTGGCTTTATCTTCTCAAGCTGATCCTTGAAATTTTCTGTAGAATCATTTAATATTGCAATTTGAGGCTTGAAATTTTTCTTCAGTTCCCTCAGTTTGAGAAATGTTGTGTGTGTTCTTCCTTTTTGGTTTTCTATCTCCAGGTATTTGCAAATTTCATTATAATATTTGACTTTGTATTCTTTACCTTTTAAATTTTCTGTTCACCTCTTTTACCTCCTTATTTCTTCCATTTCCATTAGCATCTCTACACTGGAGAGCAAATTTCAGAGTCCCTTCTGACATCCATTTTGGTCTTTTCCTTCTTTCTTGTCTTCTTAGTGACATTTGCTTTCTTCCTGTATGATGTTCCTGGTGTCATACCACAGCTCATCTGGTCTTTGGTCTTCAATGTCTAATGCATCAACTCTGATCTTCAAATGATCTCTAAATTCAGGTGGGGTATGCTCATGATCAAATTTTGATTCTCATGGACTTGATTTCATTTTCTAAAGCTTCAGCTTCAATTTGCAAATGGGTAATTAATGGTCTGTTGCACAGTCTGTTCCTGGTCTTGTTTTGGCTGATGATATGGAGTTTCCCACTTTTCACAGAGGTAGTCAATTTGATTTCTGTGTATTCAGTGATGTGAGATCCATGTTTATAGTCATCTTTTATGTTTTTCAAAAGGTGTTTGCAATGATACAATCATTGGTCTTACAAAACTCTATCATGCAATCTTTAGCATTGTTTCTATCTCCTAGGCCATATTTTCCTACTACTGATCCTTCCTAGTTCTTTCCAAGCTTTTTATTCCAATTAATTATCAATATATCTTGATTGCATATTTGATCAATTTCAGACTGAAGTAATTGGTAGAATTATTCGATTTCATCATCACTGGTTGTTTAAATTGGATTAATAGTAGTATTATATGATCTTCCTTGTAGGTGTATGGATATTATCCTGTAACAGATAGCATTGTAAATCAAGACAGATAATGAAATTTTATTTTTGTTGATAAGTGCAACACCATTCCTGTTCAATATATCATCTCGGCATAGTTAACCATGTGACTGTCATAGTCAAAATCATTAACACCAATCCATTTCAGCTCACCAATGCCTATGACAATGAAGTTCATGCGTTCTGTTTAATTTCTGACAATTTCCAATTTTTCTAGATTCATACTTCGTACATCACATGTTCTGGCTATTAATGGATGTTCACAGTTTTTTCTCTTCACTTCGAATTGTGCCCAATTAGCAAATGAAGGTCCCAAAGGTTTTACTCCATACACATCATCATGGCTAACTCAACTCTGAGTAGACAGCATTTCCCAAGTCATATTTTGAGTGCCTTCCAACTTCAGAGTTTCATCTTCTGGCACTGTATCAGAAAATAATCTGGTGCTCTTCATCATGTTTCAATATTCAATATTCTAGTGTTATCTGATAGTGTTCCATATCTCTTCATAAGGTTTTCAGAGACTGAATATTCAGAAGTAGTCTGTCTCTCTTTCTTTCCTGTCTTTGTCTGAATTTCATCTTAAACCTGTCCACCATGGGTGACTGTGCTGGCATAGCTTCCAGATCACAGCAACATGCAAGCTATGACAGCATGACAAACTGACAGATGAGTGATGAAGCACAGGAGAAACATTTTCAATATGTAATCACAGAAAAGAGATCGATTGGTAAAAACTTGGTAAACTCACAAACAATTATTTGAAAAGAGGTTCTTGTCTTTTTCTATCTTAACGTTGCAAAATGTAGAGATTGCTCAGAAGAATCTGTGTTGCTAACGTAAGGCTAATCTGATGAATGGTGCATGTACACTTGAAAAGATTATGTACTTGACCATTATTTAATGAATTTTTTTGCTGCATTGTTGTTAATTGCCATAGAGTCAGCTCAGATGCATCACGATCTTGTATAGGGTTTCCAAGGAGCAGCTGATGAGTTTGAACTACTGACCTTCTGGTTCAAACTGACCTTGTGGCCCAGTACTTTGTCCCACAGCACTACACCAGAACTCTTTGAATTTGTTTAGTGCATTTTAAATTACTGATTTGTTGTTGTTAAGTGCCACTGAGTTGGTTCCAAGTCATTGTGACCTAAAAATAAGCATGTGTTATATTTTATAGGTTCGTATTTATAAAATTATCTATCTTTGAATCTGTTTTTCTTCCTTACTTCATAAGTTTTTTGCACATTCTAAAGAATTCTGGTATGGTGCTGTATGCTAAGCACTGGACTGCCAACCATAGGTCAGTTCAAACTCAGCTGCTCCTTGATAACCCTATGTAGGGTCACTATAAATCCCATTCAAATTGATGGCAGTGGGTTTGATTACTATTATAGTTGTGTTTATTATTTTGGTTCAGAATTAGGAAAGGTGTATGTCAAGGTTCTATCTTTTTACCACACTTGTTCATTCTGTATGCTAAGCAAATAATCTGAGAAACTAGATTCTATGACGAAGTACGTGGTATCATGATTGAAGGAAGACTCATTAACAACCTGTGATTTCCAGATGAAGCAACCTTGTTTTCTTGAAGAGAAGAGGACTTGAAATAATTTACTGATAAAGATCAAAGACTATGTTTTCAAATGGATTGCACTTCAATCTGATGAAAACAAAATGGAGGAAAAACAGAAGTTGACAGACTTCATTTTGTTTGGCTCTACAGGCAACACTCATGGAAGCAGCAATAAAGCAATCAAATGACATATTGCTTAAACAAATCTAATGAAAAAGACCTTTTTAAAGTACTAAAGAGCAAAGATGTCAGTTACCCTGAGGACTATGGTGCATCTCACCCAAGTCATGGTATTTCAATTGTTTTATATGGTTGTGAAGGTTGGACAATGAATAAGGAATACTGAAGAAACTTGCTGCATTTTAATTATGGTTTTGGAGAAGAATATTGAAAATACCATGAACTGCCACAAAACAAATCTGTTTTAGAAGAAGTGCAGTCAGAATGCTCCTTACAAGCCAGGAGGTGAAACTTTATCTCTAGTATTTTGGACATTTTGTCAGTAGTGACTAAATCCTGAAGGGCATCATGCTTGATAAATTGGTTGGTCAGCAAAAAAAGGGCAAGACCCTCAATGAAATGGATTGACACATTTGCTGCAACACTGAATTCAAACAAAATAACAATTGTAAAGATGGCACAAGACTGGACAGCATTTCATTCAGTTGTGCATAGGGTGGATATGAATACACTCAATAGCACCTGATAGCACAGTAACAAAAGTTTGAGGGTCAAACATTAGTACCGGTTATTAATTCTAATGTCATGAGACTTTAATGAAAGAATGTAGTCTATAAAATTGCTGTATTTTAAAGTTCATGTTTGTAATCTATTTTTCTTTTTTTATTCTTCCATTCTAGTGATCTCCCAGAGCTTTAAAGGATGAGTCTATAAGGAATAAATTCTGATCTATACAAGGGTAAGTATAAAAGCACTGCTACGAGGGTTTCTATTCATACATGAATGGGTTTATTCTAAACTAAGTGTGTTTAAACATCCAAAACATAATGTCTCTGCAAAGAGTGCATGGCTGCAGTCAAGTTCTCCCAGTAATACATTTGTTTTAGTTTCTTTGTTCTCTGGGTAGGGTTTCTGAGGATCAGCCGGCAGGTTTGAACTGCCAGCCCTTCAGTACAAATAGATCTTGCAGTCCAGTCAGTGCTTTATCCTACAGCACAAACCAGGACTCCTGAGGATGTCTAAACAAACAAACAAACAAACAAACAGTGGTTTCTGAGGGAATCTGATAGGCCAGTTAAATTCAAGGCAGAGAGGTCAGATAAGAAGGTCAAGTAGAATTTTTTAAGGTTCTAATGTGGTAATTTTGATAGATTTTCTTGAAGAACACAAGATGATCACTGGAACATATTAAGCAGAAGATATGGGGGTGTACCCTTTGGTTATTTGATGATGCATGGAGGGGATTGTAATCATTGCAATGAAACTAAATACAATAGGATGAATGTAAAACTGATGTTTTCCCATGTAAGCCCACTTAATTCACAATGAAAACTTTGAAAAAAAGAAGAAGATTTAAGAAAATTGCAAACTTCTTTAGTGAGAAAAAGACCAGAAAAGTTTCCTCAAGGTTTTTTTCCCCCCCTCATCACAACAATGCACCTGCTTGGTCTTCAAGGATAACAAGGACTGTCCTATTTCATTTATGTCTTTTAAATCTCAATTATGAACTGACTTAGTTATAACATATTGATTCTGAGTCAATTCTGACACATAGAGACCCTGCAGCACTGAACAGGATTGTGCCTTAGGGTTTCCAAGGCTGTGGTTTTTACTTAAGAAGACTGACACATCTTTCTCCTGAGAAACCATTATCGGTTCAAACAGATGATCTTTCATTTAGCCTAGCACTCGGTCCATTATGCCACTAGGAATCCATGGATTAATAACTGTTGTTGTTATCAAGTGCCGTAGAGTTGGTTCAATTCATAACAAATCTGTATAGCGTTTCCAAGGGACAGGCAGTAGGTTTCAATAGCCGACCTTGTGGTTAGCAGCCCAGTGCTTATCCTAACGCACCACACCAGGACTCCTTGGCTTAATAATTGTACCTACCTAATAACTTTTATTAAAAATTTTAACAGATATTAAATTCTTAATTGAGGATTCAGTGCAATAGCAACATTCAATAGAGCTGGTTATTATATATGTTACTAAAATATTGTGTTACTATAATTATCAACACACTATGTAGACATTTTTCTGTTTGATTTTTAAATCAACCATATTATCTATACTTTTGTAAGTTTTCTTTTTACATTTCCATTAATTTATACTTTATTTTATTGTTGATTGTTTTATTTTTGTATATTAATAGTAAGTTTTAAAAAACATTTAAATCAGTAGTAATCTATCTTTTCACTCCACTTTAGGTAAAATTAAACAGGTAACATCTTTTCACCATTATTAACTTACTTTCTTGCCTTTCCTAACACATGAGAAGTTGAATCCTGATTATGGTTTACATAATCAAAACAAAACTATGAATCTATTTTTTCATGAATAATATTCTTAAATTTGCTTTGTGTTTGAACCACACAAATATTCAAATTGAACTCCCTGCTTTACTGTTGCAATATTTTATTAGTCAGTCTTTGCTGCAATAGTAAGCATTTCCAGTATCTCATGAACACTTATTCCTTGTTCACATTATATGAAGTCTGCTGTTTGGCTATGGCTGTACTGAATTGTGTGGGATCCACTGAATTAAATTAGCCTCATCAAATTTCAGTATGGACTCATGGTGTGGTGCTGTGGGTTAATGTGCTGGACTGCAAAGTTGGTTTGAACCGCAAGGTGGGAGGTCCAAGCTCACTAGCCACTCCATGGAAACTCTATACAGGGCCACTATGGGTGGGACCCTATTCAACAGCCCTGAGCAATAACAACAACAACAACAAGTACTTCAATATGGAAACACGGTAAAATAATGGCAACCATCATGTACATACTTTTCACATAGTAAAGAGTAAGAGAACAAAGTCAAATCATGCAAGTACATGTAAAACTTCTGATTGGATGATCCACATTTCAGGCAAACTCATTATTCATCTAATGAAAAACATATTTCTCTTACAGGAGAGTGTGGTGTGAGCATGCATGGAACAATAATCCTGAATACATAATATAATAAACCATAACTGTCTTTTATAAAATTTCTTCTGACAAAGTTTCATCTATCTTTTTGTCATTGTCAAAATGAATCAAACTGCTAAAATAAGTGATTCATTTTCACACTCAAGTACTTTTAAAAGAGTCCTGAAGGTACAGCCAGTGAGCCTGGAGCTCATAATGGACAAAGGGAAAATATTCTAATGCCCATGACCCAAAATAAGCTGTGATTAAGCACTGGTTAGTTGACAGAGTGTTCTTGGACTTTTTAACCTATGCATCCCCAAACTGAGAATGGAAATGATCGAAGCTATTTGAGAAATGGTGGTGTACCTGGCACACAGGCACAATGGCATCCACATGACCATCTACTGTGTCTGGCATGGCACCCCAAGGACAGGAAAGTGATAGTGAAAATGATGAAAATTTATGTTGAAAAAGTAGCTAATGACCAACACTCTCCTGGAGGTCATATTCCTGGCTCTGTTAAGCCACCTACAGGTACATGGTCAGAAGATGGTCTGGACATGTCAGTGTGTGCTGGTGACCAGGATTCTGGGCTCCATCCTGGGAGATATACAGTCTTCCATAGTGGCCATCACCAGTCTGACTGTGGGCAAGCAGCATTCTGGGGGCTACAATGGAGAGCTTTACCTGGTAGAGCATCCTACAGGCCATCTGGTTCTGCAGTGGCTCATAGAGCAAGATGGGCAGATGGAGAGCGGAAGAGAAGGGTGTTTTGCAAAAACGCTGGTATAAGCACGTTGGGATGAAGAACCTCAAGTACTGGATGATTGTCAATTGGGGCGCCAGCCATTGTTTTCTCCAGCTCTCTCCTGAGCTCTGATCAGGAAGTGACGCCCAAAATGAAAGCCAAACTCAAGAACATGATTCCCACACTGGAGAAGACCAAGCACACCAGCCAGGGAGTAGAAACACTTCTGGAAGAGTTAATGGCATACATATACAAAAACCAACTCAGCATGGATTAAAAATTTAAATGTGAATCCCAGTATTATAAAGATCATCAATGAAAAAGTAGGGACAAATTTAAGGGTTCCAATACAGGGCATTCACAGACTACAAAACATTGTGAAAATTGAACAAACAAAGGAAAACAAAATAGATGGTTGGGATACACTAAAAATTATAAACTTATATGCATCAAAAGACTTCACCAAAACAGTAAAAAGGGAAGCCACAGAATGGGAAAAAATCTTTTGCAGTGACATATCAACAAGAGATGTATTTCCAAAATATAGAGGAAACTACAACATCTCTACAAGAAAAAGATAAATAGCCCAATTAAAAAATGAGCAGAGGACATGAACAGACACTTCATCAAGGAAGATATTTGGGAAACCAACAAACATTTGAAGATATTCTCATGATCATTAGCCATTAAAGAGATGCAAATCAAAACAACAATGAGATATCATCTCACACCAATAATAATAGCAAAGTTCAAAAAAGTAAAGGACAATAAATGCTGGTGAGGATGCAGAGAGACTGGGACCTTCCTACATTGATGCTGGAATTGCAAACTGGTCCAACCACTCTTGAAAGGAGTATGGCACTTCCTCAGAAAGCTGGAAATAGAAATACCTTATGATCCAGCAATTCTTCTACTTGGTATATAGCCACAAGAAATATGAGCTATAATATGAGTAGATAAATGCACACCAAAGTTCACAGCAGCACTATTCACAATCACAAAAAGATGGAGACAACTTAAGTGTCCATCAATGGAAGAATGGATAAACAAACTGTGGTATACACATACAATGGATTATTATATTACCTTGAAGAATAACAAAGAAGCTGTAAGACACCACACCACATGGATAAACCTTGAGGATATTATGCTGAGTGAAATTAGTCAGTCACTCAAGGAGAAATATTGCATAAGACCATTATTGCAAAAGCTTAAGAAAAGATACTCACACTAAATGGAAGAAAAATTCAAAAAGAAAAAAATGTTGATTACTATGGCGTGGGGAAGGGAGGTGGGGGGAAGGTACAGTAGAGCACAGGGTAGGGGATATACACATCACAGTTTGGGTACAGAGGTGGGCAATACATAAGAAGGGAGAGGGGAACAGAGAACAAGGTAGATAGGAGTACGCTTAGGCAGGCCTGCATGAGCCAAATGGGACAAAGATAATTAGTGACGAACGCTCAACCTTGGAACAAAAGGTCTCTGTGATACAGAGATTGAGGCATAGTCTGAATGGGTAAAAGAGGGGAAATAATATTACGATGCTTGACTGTCTTGTAAATGATTGTTTTCCTTATAAATGATCTATTTCCTCAAAATAGACAATTGAATGGTATAGAAATGAATATTGGGAAAGGTGATTACAGAAAACTTGTAAGTCCACCTTCAGCCTGTAACTGATTAGAATAACTAAAAGGGATGCTAGAACTTACCAAGTGAAAGAGGATTCTTAAAGAGCCTTTGTAGGGTATAAGACCTTAGGCGGAATCCTGATCCCCATCTAGAACCTTCTGAGATGGGAAATCCCCAATTGAAAAGACAAGCAGACCAGCTTGTAGCAGCTAGAGGAACAGAAGGTACTTCTGAAAAGAAAGACCAGCATGGAAAAACCAAAAACAAAAATGGCAGTCTGATTGGCTACTACAAAAACAAGCAAGTTGTTCACCAGGGAGCCACCAAGGCAAGCAATCAAGTCCCTCTAGGACAAAACTCTTCCCAAGACTGAAATTCAAAAAGAATACATGAGCAGACATGTAAGCTTACTGCTGACCATGTTGGTCTACTGATGAGAGGAAGTGGGAGAAAAGCAACAATGAAGGGGTGGGCTGAGTTGACCAAATTACATAGACCCCCATCAACCTGGAGTATGGTGACAGCTGGTTGGCCCGAAGTACGGTGAGAACTGGAATCTCCTGAGCCCATGGACAAGGACATGGCCGTGGAGGGTTAGAGCTGAGAATGAAATGTCCACTTGATATGAAGTGAAGGGATATGTACAAGGGTGCCCAACCTTGCAGATAGTGCCCATTGGACCTAGCTTCAATGGCTGGATGTTCAGAACCCAACTAGAAGAAGAAAAAGAGGGGGTGGATTTTTTTTTTTTTTTTTTTTTAAGAAAACAAGTGTAAATCACTACAGTCTGATGAACTTGACCTATACTTACGAATGTAGTAGCTTAAAATATCAATCAAGAGGGAAATAATATTTATATCAAGGATCATTCCCATACCCTCTGTATATAAGGTTGATAGGGATGGGCAACTTAGACATTGGCTACCTAACATGGGGGACCTGTAAAGACATGAAGTGAGTGGCTTACAAATTTTCAAGAGGGAGTTTAGGTTCAGAGTGTGGGGGGGAAGGTAGAATCCCCACTGAGTGTTTTTTTTTTCCTGTCTAGACATGTCTGGTGAAAGGACATGGGGACAATACTCTAATGATTCATTAGTGAGTAACTGTTATCATGACTAATTGTGATTGTTGCAACTGTAAAGGTAGAAGTTTTGTAGCAAGAAGGGGTGAGTCATTGATCTTACAGACCTGAAGTGGAGGACCCTAGGACCACCAAGGAAGAAGAGTGGGAGCAGAGTGTGGTATCCTACCCAGAGCAGTGGCAATGCCAGAGATGGAGCAGAGATAATGACATGGAGAGAAGGAGCAGCTGAGGATTCTAGACTCGTGGAGGGAGAGGGGATTTGGGCTG